>NC_034175.2:74143518-74243518 GCF_002021735.2 Oncorhynchus kisutch | reverse complement strand
TTGCCTGTATTGTTATCTTCTCACTGTATTGTCTGTATTATTATCTTCTCACTGTATTGTCTGTATTGTTATCTTCTCACTGTATTGTCTGTATTATTATCTTCTCACTGTATTGTCTGTATTATTATCTTCTCACTGTATTGTCTGTATTGTTATCTTCTCACTGTATTGTCTGTATTGTCTGTATTGTCTGTATTGTCTGTATTATTATCTTCTCACTGTATTGTCTGTATTGTTATCTTCTCACTGTATTGTCTGTATTGTCTATATTATTATCTTCTCACTGTATTGTCTGTATTGTCTGTATTATTATCTTCTCACTTTAAGGAATACATTCTTTGTTCTTCTATGACAATGACTGGAGGATCAGAAGTGAAGCTGTTGTATTGACAAGATAGTCGAGTGACCCCTCTATCAATGGAAATACATGCCCTGAAAGATGGAAGGCAAGCGGGAAGACGCGAGATCAGGTGGGACCATTCTAGCCAATGAGAGGGCAGATATGCATGTGGACAACAGGCACAACTCCGATGTAAATTTGATTATTTCAAAGTTGCCGAAGTGCCACGTGTGTCCACTTCGTAATAGTCTAACCGTTACGAAACACACAAAAAAAATATTTGTTGACCAAAAATCGACACTGTCATTGACCTCTGTAAAAAGAAAAATGCCTTCGTGGTCTTAATTTTGTGAACAGATTTTGGGACTAAAACCTCTTGCTTAGCCTCTTCTGCTCTGAGTTAAGGCATAGCAGTCATTATCAATCAGCTAAAAATCCATGATGCCTAATCAGCAGACATTTCACAGGAATGATTGTGTCAATCAATGTTCCTCTCGTTGTCCTCTGAGCTGACGATGTCTATTATTCATGAGAGTTATCGAGACATTGGACAGGGAATCAGTGGACTCCATATATCTCTGGTAGCTCAGGATGAAAAGGACTTTTGTTGACGCGGCCAAAGAAAATGTCCTGTAAATATAGATGGAGGATAATCACTCGTCTTGGAAATGGTTGAACCCCTTTAAGTTGGGACATGAACGTGTGGTCACTAATCCCCACAAAATGACCCTCAGGAAAAGGCCAGTTAACATATACAAGGGAAAAAGGTATGTGATCCCCTGCTGATTGTGTACGTTTGCCCACTGACAAAGAAAGGATCCGTCTCTAATTTTAAACAGTGTATTGGTTCAAGTTAATGTGGAACTGTCTGTGCTTTCTCCGTGCTTTTCATTTCAGATCAATTCTTTTTTTCTTGGAACATACAACACTTTTTGTTTTTCTGTTTTTCTCTTTCAAAGTTTAAGCCAAAGCATTTTATTTCACTTCCATCCCGTTATCAGATTAACAAATTAACATCTAGCTGTCGCTACAGAAAAACTCTTCAAAAATGTCAATTTCCACTAAGATCACCTGAAAGCCTTTCCTTATTGGTTTGATGTTTTCAAACATTAAGCATTTCCTTAATTGAAATGGAGAATATTTTTTTACCGTAGAGTTTTTTGACTGATGTTGTTGAAATTCATTACCTTTATCAAAGCGTACCAGTGACATCACACACGCACGCACACACACACACACACGCACACACACATACACACACACGCACACACACACACGCGCACACGCACACACACACACACGCACACACACACACGCGCACACACACACACACACACACACACGCAGACACACACACACACACACACGCACAAACACACGCACACGGGCACACGCACACGCACGCACACATACACACACACACACACACACACTCTCTCCCTAAGGTACGTGTTCTCCTCCCAGCATGGTCTCCATACAGTAAGTTACTTCCACACCATAATTCATCTACTGACACAAACCTCCAAACCTCCACTGCTACATTATTGACCACAATGACAAATTGGTCAGAGATTGTTAGTGGGGAGTGTTTACAAGTTATTATTCAATAACACAAACTCCAAAGCAAATCAGGGGGAGAAAAATAGGTTTTTTCAGAGTACAAATCAAGATGTTATGCTTCTAGGGAGGTAGATTTTCAGTCTCCCCTGTCCTCAACTTGTCCCCATCGAACCAGGGAACATTATGCCATTTATAACCCCCTCACATCTTAGTCTGGGGTTGACCAATGGCCAAATAACAAGTATCCCCCGACTCAATGTACAGACCAACGAAAACGTGGCCCGTGTAGCCCACATCTCTCTGAGGTCAGGAGTGACATTAAAACAGATTCTAAACAGATGTTGAACTGAAACCCAACTTCTATTTACAATTCGCTATTGACCATTAGTCATCCTCTGCGTTGTGTATTTATCTTTGACATATTCCTACGCGGGGGGGGGACACACACACACACAACGTGGTGTAACTCAGTAGTCATACCGCTGTGGAACTGGGATCAGAACAGACCAATGACAGAAACTGAGATGTTGCATTTCTATGTTTTTTGTTATTGACCGATGATCTTTAGTGATTTGCTGTTCTTTGTTTTAATGATGTTTTAAGTGGAAAATGCTTTGTTACTTTATCTGATTATCTTTTTGTAGGAAAGGACGCTGATTGCTTTTAATTCATCTCAGAGTGGTTCGTGTTCCCGGGACAGAAGACAAAATGCTGTTTGCTACCTGCGTCTAAATCTAATGTGGATAACTTTGACCTTGCTTTTATCCAAGTGACACAAATACAATTAAACTAGATTTTAATAAAATATATTTAGATATCTTGGTTTGAAGATGACAAAATACCAACAGTGCAAGAAGGAACACACACACACACACACACACACACACACACACACACACACACACACACACACACACACACACACACATGGGCATATACCCTTCCACAAACTCAACACCCTCTATTCATCCATCAGAACCTATTCAGATTTCAGAACAAATTAAATCGTCATATTTTATAGCAATTCTCTGTAAATCGGTTTTCCTTTACATGCAAACTTTCACCATCATCTTTTCCCTCCTTAATCCTCCCATTTTTCATGCTTGTCGTCAACATGAGGCTTGCCCACATCAAACCAATGATTAATGATGTATTGATTGTGATCCTTTCTACCACTGAGTGAAGGTGCTGAGTTGACACTGTGTTTCTCCTATCGGGACCTTGCAGCTTGCCAACGGGGAAAAAACGGGGCTTGCCAACGGGGGAAAAACGGGGCTTGCCAACGGGGGAAAAACGGGGCTTGCCAACGGGGGGAAAACGGGGCTTGCCAACGGGGGAAAAACGGGGCTTGCCAACGGAGGAAAAACGGGGCTTGCCAACGGGGGAAAACGGGGCTTGCCAACGGGGGGAAAACGGGGCTTGCCAACGGGGGAAAAACGGGGCTTGCCAACGGGGGAAAAACGGGGCTTGCCAACGGGGGAAAAACGGGGCTTGACAACGGGGGGGAAACGGGGCTTGCCAACGGGGGAAAAACGGGGCTTGCCAACGGGGGAAAAACGGGGCTTGCCAACGGGGGAAAAACGGGGCTTGCCAACGGGGGAAAAACGGGGCTTGCCAACGGGGGAAAAACGGGGCTTGCCAACGGGGGAAAAAGACATGAACATATTCAAAAGTTCTATAACATTTGCATTGTTTACAATGCGATTGAGCCTCACCTGTAAATCACAGGTACACATCTTAAATCACTGTGGCAATTGTCAGTTTCAGTTGCTGTGATCACACCTTTTTGGAGAAGCTCAACTTAATTGCTTAGTTTTAAGCCTCCTCCTCCTCTATATTACTACGCTACGCTTTCTTCTATCCTCATCATCTATATTAATCCTCTATCCTCATCTTCTATCCTCATCATCTATATTAATCCTCTATCCTCATCTTCTATCCTCATCGTCTATATGAATCCTCTATCCTCATCGTCTATATGAATCCTCTATCCTCATCTTCTATCCTCATCATCTATATTAATCCTCTATCCTCATCTTCTATCCTCATCGTCTATATGAATCCTCTATCCTCATCCACTATCTTCACTCTCCAGCCTCTATCCTCATCCTCACCCACAATTTTGTATTTTCATCCACTAGCCTCTATCTGTCACGTTCTGACCTTAGTTCCTTTATTATGTCTGTGTGTTAGTTTGGTCAGGGCGTGAGTTGGGGTGGGTCGTCTTTTTTCTATGTTGTATTTCTGTGTTTGACCTGGTATGGTTCTCAATCAGAAGCAGCTGTCGATTGTTGTCTCTGATTGAGAATCATACTTAGGTAAATACTTATTTTCCACCATAATTTGCAAATAAATTCATAAAGAAATCCTACAATTTGATTTTCTAGAAGAAAAAAATAGCATTTTGTCTGTCATAGTTGAAGTGTACCTATGATGAAAATTACAGGCCTCTCTCATCTTTTTAAGTGGGAGAACATGCACAATTGGTGGCTGACTAAATACTTTTTTGCCCCACTGTATCATGAAGTCACCCAGGTGTCCCACACAAGTACCCAAGTGGCCAAATTGGTGAAGTTATACATTTTGAATGGAATAACTATATACAAAATACCAAAATGGTATTCTAACACACCCCTCCAAAAATTTTAGAAAAAACATGACAAAGTTAGGATGAATGCATTCATCACAGCAAAGTCGTGGAAATGATAGAAGAAGGTCAATTTCATCGTCTTATGGAGCACATTGTAATAGCCTATCAGCGCATCTGACAGGTCCACACCTTCCATGCTCTTGTTGTAGTCCTTTATTGCAGTTGGAATGGGGACATTTTTGGGGGTCCATGCCCCAGTAGCGCTGAGACAACAGGTGTCGGCTGGATGATCCAGCTTCAGTGGGGGATGGACACCTTGGCACTGGGGGCTCCCATTTTATGACATCTCAGCTAGATCTACTGTCTCTATTATAATATGACAGACCAGCTAGATCTTCTGTCTCTATTATAATATATTATATATATATATATATATATATATATATAATATATTAGTCGCCATACTGATTGATATATAAACAGCTGAAGATGCGCTTTACCAAAATAGTGCTGTGCGTAACATGCGTGGCTCCTTCCAATATGAATCTTCAATGGCGAATGACCCTCTTTACTCCGGAGTTTACTACATGGGTTGGTCTTCCAACACATAACCATTACATATTGCCATTTACCTCAGCTCATTGGCTATCGACCAAGCTAGATGTCAAGACGATCAGTTGTCATTGGGTTAAAATACAGTCAATCAACGAAACAGCGGTCATATCATTGGTGAACAATGATGTCATTACTTGTTGTCTTCAAATCGGTTTCTTTCAGTCAATACGTACCGCGAAATGACCCATCAGGTTTGGTTGTGTTACAAACAACCAGTTGATTGCAATGAAACCAAACGTGACTGGATAAAGTCACGTTTAGTGTGTGTATTTACATTGAATGTGTCGTCGAAAATTAAATGAGACGGAATTCACGACAGAAGCGGTTCACAAAATGTTTTGTGTTAGGCTATAAAAATGGATTTTATCAAACAAAACAACAAAAGATTGTGTAACAATGAGCATTGGGATTGCAAACAGAGGAAGATCATCAAAAGGTAAACCATTTATTTTATTGCTATTTGTGATTTTGTTACGTCCTCAGATAATCGCATCGTATTCTTTTCGCAGTAAATCCTTTTTTAAATCTGACAATGCAGTTGGATTAGCAAGATTCTAGGCTTTCGAACTTGTATTTTCATGAATGTTTAATATGACTATTTATGTAGCGATCACCGTATGTTGTCGAATTTAATCCCGCTAATAGGTTCTGTGCGCAGAGGTTAATGTGCAAAATTAGTATTGCAGTTGGAATTGGCAGATTTGAATGGAATAGCTCATTTATTTTACCTTTATTTAACTAGGCAAGTCAGTTAAAGAACAAATTCTTATTTTCAATGAAGGCCTATAAACAGTGAGTCAACTGCCTTGTTGAGGGGCAGAACGACAGATTTTCACTTTATCGGCTCAGGGATTCAATCCAACAACATCTAGCGAACTTTTGGTTACTGGCCCAACGACTAGGCTACCTGCCGCCCCACACAAGCGAACAGATGCCCATTATCTGCAACCTTCACTCCTGTGTTCCAATGGCATGTTGTGTTAGCTAATCCAAGTTTATCATTTTAAAAGGCTAATTGATCATTAGAAAACCCCTTTACAGTTATGTCAGCACAGTTGAAAACTGTTGTTCTGATTAAAGAAGCAATACAACTGGCTTAAGGTTGTAAGTAACAAGAACATTTCCCAGGACATATTTTATATGGGCAGAAAGCTTAAATACTTCTTAATCGAACTGCACTGTTCAATTTACAGTAGCGATTACAGTAGCGATTACAGTGAAATAATACCATGCTATTGTTTGAGGAGAGTTTTGAACATATGTTATTAATAAACATATTAGGTTTGGATTTTTCAAGAGAGGCTTTATTACTGCCACTTTTAGTGAGCTTGGTATACATCCGGTGGATAGAGAGCCGTTTATTATGTTCAACATAGGAGGGCCAAGCACAGGAAGCAGCTCTTTCAGTAGTTTAGTTGGAATAGGGTCCAGTATGCCGCTTGAATGTTTAGAGGCCATTAATATTTTCATGAATGTATCAAGAGATATACGATTAAAAAACTTGAGTGTCTCCCTTGATCCTAGGTCCTTGCAGTGTTTTGCAGACTCAGGACAACTGAGCTTTGGAGAAATACACATATATAAAGAGGAGTCTGTAAATTTGCTTTCAAATGATCATGATCTTTTTGTCAAGAAGTTAATGAATTTACCACTGCTGAAGTGAAAGCCATCCTCTCTTGGGGAATGTTGCTTTAAGTTAGCTTAGCGACCGTATTAAAACAAATGTTCGATTGTTCAAATTCTCCTCAATTAAGCTGGAAAGGTTATCGAGCAGCAGTGAGGGCTCTTTGATACTTCTTTCCAAGCTAATCGGAAGACTTCCAGTATTCTGGAAGCTTGCTTCAGGTATTTTCTGTATACCACAAGTTTCTTATGACAAATGTTTTGTTTTTAAGGGTTTGACTGCATCTAGGGTATTATGCAAGGTTAAACGTAGTTTCTCAGTTAGTTACCCAATTTTTGTAATCGGATGTCCTTGGGTAGGTGGAGGGAGTCTGGAAGGGCATCTAGGAATCTTTGGATTGTCTGAAAATCTATAGCATGGCTTTGATGATCCTTGGTTGGGGTCTAAGCAGATTATTTGTTGCGCTTGCAAACGTAATGCATGAGTGGTCCGATAGGATTATGAGGAAAAACATTAAGATCCACAACATTTATTCCACGGGACAAAACTAGGTCCAGAGTATGACTGTGCAGTGAGTAGGTCCAGAGACATGTTGGACAAAACCCACTGAGTCGATGATGGCTCCAAAAGCCTTTTGGAGTGGGTCTGTGGACTTTTCCATGTGAATATTAGTCACAGAAAACTTTAATTTATCTGCCATGACTGCAAGGTCTGATAGGAATTCAGGGAACTCAGTGAGGAATGCTGTATATGGCCCAGGATGCCTGTAAACAGTAGCTATACAAAATGATTGAGTAGGCTGCATAGATTTCATGACTAGAAGCTCAAAAGACGAAAACAGTCTTTTTTTTGTAAATTGAAATTTGCTATGGTAAATGTAAGCAACACCTCCACCGTTGTGGCATGCGCCGGGGATATGGTCACTAGTGTAACCAGGAGGTGAGGCCTCGTTTAACACAGTACATTCATCAGGCTTAAGCCATGTTTCAGTCTGGCCATACACATCAAGATTATGATCAGTGATTAGTTAATTGACTCCAACTGCCTTGGAAGTGAGGGATCTAACTATCCTCAACCTCCGTCCTCATCTTCCGTCCTCATCCTCCGTCCACTATAGTCATCCACTATCTTCTATCCTCATCCTCAAACCTCTATATTCATCCTCATCCTCTATCCTCACCCTCTATTTTCATAAACTATATTCATCCTCTATCTATTCATCCTCTATCCTGTATCCTCATCCACTATCCTCATCCCCTATCATCTATACTCATCATTTATCCTCTGTTTTGATCCTCCATCCTCTACATTCATTTTCTATCCTGTATCCTATATTCTATATTCATCCTCTATCCTGTCTTCTCTATCTTCAATTTTCATCCTATAGCCCCTCCCTAAAACAAATAGTGCATTAACCCTCCACCATAGAAGATTTTACTGAAAGATAAGATCAAGGACAGAATAAAGAACGTTAGTTAGGACAGAGCCCTCCACACCAAACACTCAAACTCCAAAATCCTCCCAGCATGCACTGTGTGTGTGTGTGTGAGAGAGAGAGATAGAGACCTTAATTAGGGAGGATGGATCAGTGGAATTCCAGCCATTATTATGTAAAGTGTTTTTGCTGTTTGTTCCACCGCTGCATGACGTTGATTAATCTGCTCCTGTTCAAAGTGTGTTTTTCTCCTTCATAAAATTAAAATATTGACATAACACATTAATATTTAATTCTTTCCAATGTGTCAAGTAATTAACTTTTTGTTTTCTCATTATTAGGCTGGCTCTAATTGTGTTGCTGCTCTGTGGGGTCTGTTTGTGTTTGTAAACAGAGCCCCAGAGCCAGCTGGCTTAGGGGGCTCTTCCCCAGGTTTATCTCTCTGTAGGTGATGGCTTTGGTATGGAAGGTTTGGGAATCGCTTCCTTTTAGGTGGTTGTAGAATTTAATTAGCATGATAATTAGCATGTATCGGCCTAATTCTGCTCTGCATGCATTATTTGATGTTTAACATTGTACACAGACACCGTTGGTATCGGGCCATCTCTAATGCAGAACCTCACATCTTTAAGCTGTCCCTTGACTATGGAGATGCTTCGAGATTTGCTTGGCTTGATTTTCATCCGGGCCCACTTGATGTTATCCTGCAGCTTTGCAAGTAGCTGCCTGGTGCATGCTGCAGTGGTGGTCAGTGTAGTCATGTCATCCGTGTATGCTCGGATAGGTGGGAGACGGAGCCCTTCCTTAGTTCTCTCACCGCCGACCACCCATCTTGATGCCCTGATGATGACTTCCATGGCCATAGTGAAGGCCAGAGGAGAAATTGTACAGCCTGCCATTATGCCTACTTCCAAGCGCTGCCATGTTGTCGTGAAGTCAGGTGTTGTGAAACATAATTGCAGGTCTTGGAAATAGGCCTTTAGCAGTGATGGGTTCTGGTACGTGGAAAATGTTGAAGGATTCCCAGAGGAGTTCATGGGGAACTGAACCAAAGGCATTGGCCAGGTCGAGGAAGATATATTTTTTCCAGAATTCTGCATCCAGAGTCTCAATTTGGTGTTTGTACCATTTTGTGAATTCTTGATTGGTGAGCAGACCCCAGACCTCACAATGATGAAAGGCAATTGGTTCTATAACTGATTCCAGTATTTTTAGCCAGATAATAATTGGTATGTCAAATGTTATGTTCCTTTTGATGGCATAGAAGTCCCCTCTTGCCTTTTCTCTCAGCTCGTTCACAGCTTTGTAGAAGTTACCTGTGGCGCTGATGTTTCGTTTTTTGTGCGCTCTAGGGCAACGGTGGATTTTGTATTTGTGTTCCTGGCAATTTAACTTTTTTGGGAACAGCATTATTATGGTCTTACTGAGTTTTACTGTCAGGGCCAAGCTCTGAAAGAATCTGTGCAGAAGATCTAGGTGCTGCTTTAGGCCTTCCTTTTTTGGGGGACAGAAGCACCAGATCATCAGCATACAGTAGACATTTGACTTCAGATTCTAGTAGGGTGAGGCCAGGTGCAGCAAGCAGACTGTTCTAGTGCCCTTGCCAAATTGTTGATAAATATGTTGAAGAGGGTGGGGTTTAAACTGCATCCCTGTCTCACCCCACAGCCCTGTTGAAAGAAATGTGTGTTTTTTTAAACCAATTTTAACCGTGCTATTGTTGTTTACTTACATGGATTTTATAATGCTGTATGTTTTTCTCCCAACACCACTTTCTGTCTTTTGTATAGCAGACCCTCATGCCAAATTGAGTCAAAAGCTTTGTTGAAATCCACAAAGCATGAGAAGACTTTGACTTTGTTTTGGTTTGTTTGTCAATTAGGGTGTGCAGGGTGAATACGTGGTCTGCCGTACAGTACTTTGGTAAAAATACAATTTGTTGTTTTCACTGAGGAAATGTACAAATCTGATGTTAATGATAATGCAGAGGATTTTCCCAAGGTTGCTGTTGATGCATATCCCCCACTAGTTATTGGGGTCAAAGTTGTCTCCAAGGATGATGTTAAAGAGCTTAAGTGTAGCCAATTGGAATTTGTGTCTGTATATTTTATCATTTAATTGAGGATACCATCAACACCACAGGCTTTTTTTGGCGGTTGGAGGGTTTGTATTTTGTCCTGTATTTAACTCAATGTAGTTTGAGAATCCAGTGGGTTCTGGTCGTCTTTAATAGTTGATTCTAAGATTTGTATTTGATCATGTATATGTTTTTGCTCTTTATTCTTTGTTATAGAGCCAAAAAGATTGGAGAAGTGGTTTACCCATACATCTGCATTTTGGATAGATAATTCTTCGTGTTGTTGTTTGTTAAGTGTTTTCCAATTTTCCCAGAAGTGGTTAGAGTCTATGGATTCTTCAATTACATTGAGCTGATTTCTGACATGCTGTTCCTTAGTGTATTTCTGTATTGTTTTAGTGGTTCACCAGAGTGAAGGTGTAGGCTCAGGTTTTCCGGGTCTCTATGTTTTTGGTTGGACAGGTTTCTCAATTTCTTTCTTAGATTTTTGCATTCTTCATCAAACCATTTGTCATTGTTCATTTTCTTTGAAATGGGTTTTGTTAGTGTTTAATACTTGATTCTAATATTTATTTTTGATCATCTTTATGTTTTTGCTGTGTGTTATTTGTTATAGAGCCAATAAGATGGGAGAAGTGGTTCATCCATACATCTCCATTTGGATAGATACCTCTTCGTGTTGTTGTTTGTTTAGAGTTTTCACATTTTCCCAGAAGTGACTTAGATTCTGTGGATTCTTTAATTACTGATTTCTGACATGCTGTTCCGTAGTGTATTTCTGTATTGTTTTAGTGATTCACCAGAGTGAAGGCGTAGGCTCAGGTTTTCCGGGTCTCTATGTTTTTGGTTGGACAGGTTTCTCAATTTCTTTTCTTAGGTCTTCTAGAATCTTCTTAGATTCTTCATCAAACCATTTGTCATTGTTGTTCATTTTCTTAGGTTGTCTGCTTGACATTTTTAGATTTGATACAGAAGCTGAGAGGTCAAATATAAAGTTTAGGCTTTCTACTGCCAAGTTTAGGTTTTCTACAGTGAAACCTTGTCTCCTGGAAGTTGTCTAGAAGGGATTTAATAATTTTTTGCCTAATTGTTTTTTGGTTGATTTCCACGCTATTTTCCTTCCTTCTATAGCATTTCTAAATATTATTCAGTTCCTTTGGCATTGATGCCTCATGATTGAGCATAGCTGTGCTCAAGTAGAGTGTGATTTTGATGTGATCTGATAGGGGTGTCAGTGGGCTGCAGGAGTTGTGACCCGTTTCTGTTGGTTATGTTGTCGTAGTTTGTCAGATGGGGGAGGAAATGCTGTCACCTTCAGGTAGGTATTTGTCCCCTGTGTGCTGAGGGTGTCAGGTTCTTGACCAGTTCAGGTTCTTGACCAGTCCCTGGGCCTGGAAATTGTTGATCTACCCCTCTAGGATGGAGAAGCTGGCATCGTTAAAGTATGGGGTTTCTATTGGGGCACACATGAAGAAATGTTTCTCTGTTGAGATAATCGAGACAGATGTAAAATGTTCCTGTTTTGACTAATTTAACTCAGTGGGTTAGGTCTGCTCTATACCAAATTAGCATACCCCCTGAGTCACTTCCCTGTTTCAAACCTGGTAGTTTGGTGTATGAGACTACCAGTTCTCTGTAACCTAGAGGTCAACCAATGGGTCCGTCTCCTTCGTAGCATTTTTCTTGTAGGATGACAATGTCTGTATTTCCAATTTATTTGATGAAGTCTGGGTTCCTGCTCATAGGCCAAAGGCAGATGACCTCTGACATTGTATGTTCCAGGATGAGATAGTAAACATTTGTGTTCCATAGTGTCTAGTGTTGTTTTTGTGAGGTTTAGGCCCGGACCATCACAGTAGGTGTGAGCAGAGCATGTTGAGCATCTGATTACATACCTCTTAGGTCGCAGGATGGGGGTTAGGGGGGTGAAGTACTGGTGGTTGGGCATGTTGCTCTACTCAAGGCCTGGGAATGTCCTGCTGTCTTGTTGTCATGCTGCGCTTCTCTCTCTCTCTCACTCTCTCCTCCAACCCTCCCTCTCTCCTCTAACCCCTCCTCTCCCAACCCTCTCTCTTTCTTTCTCCTCCAATATTCTCTCTCTCTCCCTCTCTCTCTCTCTCTCCTCAAAACCTCTCGCTCTCTAATTCTCTCTCGCTCTCCCCCTCTCTCCTCTAAACCCACCCATCTCATCCAACCCTCTCTCTCTTTCCTCCAACCCTCACTCTCCTCTAACCCTCTCTCTCTCTCTCTCTCTCCTCCAACCCTCTCTCTCCCTCTCTCTCTATCCCATCTACCCCCCCTCTCCTCCAACATCATCTCTCTCTCCTCTAACTCCCCATCTCTCCTCCAACCCTCTCTCTCTTTCCTCCAACTCCTCCCCTCTCTCTCTCCTCCAACCCCACGCCCAGCTCTCTCTCTCCAACTCCTCCCCTCTCTCTCTCCTCCAACCCCCTGCCCAGCTCTCTCTCTCCAACTCCTCCCCTCTCTCTCTCCTCCAACCCCCTGCCCAGCTCTCTCTCTCCAACTCCTCCCCTCTCTCTCTCCTCCAACCCCCTGCCCAGCTCTCTCTCACCTCTAACTCCCCGTCTCTCCTCCAACCCTCTCTCTCTCTCTTTCCTCCAACTCCTCCCCTCTCTCTCTCCTCCAACCCCCTGCCCAGCTCTCTCTCTCCAACTCCTCCCCTCTCTCTCTCCTCCAACCCCCTGCCCAGCTATCTCTCTCCAACTCCTCCCCTCTCTCTTTCCTCAAATCAAATCAAATCAAATCAAATTTTATTTGTCACATACACATGGTTAGCAGATGTTAATGCGAGTGTAGCGAAATGCTTGTGCTTCTAGTTCCGACAATGCAGTAATAACGAACAAGTAATCTAACTAACAATTCCAAAAAACTACTGTCTTATACACAGTGTAAGGGCATAAAGAATATGTACATAAGGATATATGAATGAGTGATGGTACAGAGGAGCATAGGCAAGATACAGTAGATGGTATCGAGTACAGTATATACATATGAGATGAGTATGTAAACAAAGTGGCATAGTTAAAGTGGCTAGTGATACATGTATTACATAAGGATGCAGTCGATGATATAGAGTACAGTATCTACGAATGCATATGAGATGAATAATGTAGGGTAAGTAACATTATATAAGGTAGCATTGTTTAAAGTGGCTAGTGATATATTTACATCATTTCCCATCAATTCCCATTATTAAAGTGGCTGGAGTAGAGTCAGTGTCGTTGACAGTGTGTTGGCAGTAGCCACTCAATGTTAGTGGTGGCTGTTTAACAGTCTGATGGCCTTGAGATAGAAGCTGTTTTTCAGTCTCTCCGTCCCAGCTTTGATGCACCTGTACTGACCTCGCCTTCTGGATGACAGCGGGGTGAACAGGCAGTGGCTCGGGTGGTTGATGTCCTTGATGATCTTTATGGCCTTCCTGTAGCATCGGGTGGTGTAGGTGTCCTGGAGGGCAGGTAGTTTGCCCCCGGTGATGCATTGTGCAGACCTCACTACCCTCTGGAGAGCCTTACGGTTGAGGGCGGTGCAGTTGCCATACCAGGCGGTGATACAGCCCACCAGGATGCTCTCGATTGTGCATCTGTAGAAGTTTGTGAGTGCTTTTGGTGACAAGCCGAATTTCTTCAGCCTCCTGAGGTTGAAGAGGCGCTGCTGCGCCTTCCTCACGATGCTGTCTGTGTGAGTGGACCAATTCAGTTTGTCTGTGATGTGTATGCCGAGGAACTTAAAACTTGCTCTCCACTACTGTTCCATCGATGTGGATGGGGGGGTGTTCCCTCTGCTGTTTCCTGAAGTCCACAATCATCTCCTTAGTTTTGTTGACGTTGAGTGTGAGGTTATTTTCCTGACACCACACTCCGAGGGCCCTCACCTCCTCCCTGTAGGCCGTCTCGTCGTTGTTGGTAATCAAGCCTACCACTGTTGTGTCGTCCGCAAACTTGATGATTGAGTTGGAGGCGTGCGTGGCCACGCAGTCGTGGGTGAACAGGGAGTACAGGAGAGGGCTCAGAACGCACCCTTGTGGGGCCCCAGTGTTGAGGATCAGCGGGGAGGAGATGTTGTTGCCTACCCTCACCACCTGGGGGCGGCCCGTCAGGAAGTCCAGTACCCAGTTGCACAGGGCGGGGTCGAGACCCAGGGTCTCGAGCTTGATGACGAGCTTGGAGGGTACTATGGTGTTGAATACCGAGCTGTAGTCGATGAACAGCATTCTCACATAGGTATTCCTCTTGTCCAGATGGGTTAGGGCAGTGTGCAGTGTGGTTGAGATTGCATCGTCTGTGGACCTATTTGGGCGGTAAGCAAATTGGAGTGGGTCTAGGGTGTCAGGTAGGGTGGAGGTGATATGGTCCTTGACTAGTCTCTCAAAGCACTTCATGATGACAGATGTGAGTGCTACGGGGCGGTAGTCGTTTAGCTCAGTTACCTTAGCTTTCTTGGGAACAGGAACAATGGTGGCCCTCTTGAAGCATGTGGGAACAGCAGACTGGTATAGGGATTGATTGAATATGTCCGTAAACACACCGGCCAGCTGGTCTGCGCATGCTCTGAGGGCGCGGCTGGGGATGCCGTCTGGGCCTGCAGCCTTGCGAGGGTTAACACGTTTAAATGTCTTACTCACTTCGGCTGCAGTGAAGGAGAGACCGCATGTTTTCGTTGCAGGCCGTGTCAGTGGCACTGTATTGTCCTCAAAGCGGGCAAAAAAGTTATTTAGTCTGCCTGGGAGCAAGACATCCTGGTCCGTGACTGGGCTGGGTTCCTTCCTGTAGTCCGTGATTGACTGTAGACCCTGCCACATGCCTCTTGTGTCTGAGCCGTTGAATTGAGATTCTACTTTGTCTCTGTACTGGCGCTTAGCTTGTTTGATAGCCTTGCGGAGGGAATAGCTGCACTGTTTGTATTCAGTCATGTTACCAGACACCTTGCTATGATTAAAAGCAGTGGTTCGCATTCAGTTTCACACGAATGCTGCCATCAATCCACGGTTTCTGGTTAGGGAATGTTTTAATCGTTGCTATGGGAACGACATCTTCAACGCACGTTCTAATGAACTCGCACACCGAATCAGCGTATTCGTCAATGTTGTTGTCTGACGCAATACGAAACATCTCCCAGTCCACGTGATGGAAGCAGTCTTGGAGTGTGGAGTCAGCTTGGTCAGACCAGCGTTGGACAGACCTCAGCGTGGGAGCTTCTTGTTTTAGTTTCTGTCTGTAGGCAGGGATCAACAAAATGGAGTCGTGGTCAGCTTTACCGAAAGGGGGGCGGGGCAGGGCCTTATATGCATCGCGGAAGTTAGAGTAACAATGATCCAGGGTCTTTCCACCCCTGGTTGCGCAATCGATATGCTGATAAAATTTAGGGAGTCTTGTTTTCAGATTAGCCTTGTTAAAATCCCCAGCTACAATGAATGCAGCCTCCGGATAAATCGTTTCCAGTTTGCAGAGAGTTAAATAAAGTTCGTTCAGAGCCATCGATGTGTCTGCTTGGGGGGGGATATATACGGCTGTGATTATAATCGAAGAGAATTCTCTTGGTAGATAATGCGGTCTACATTTGATTGTGAGGAATTCTAAATCAGATGAACAGAAGGATTTGAGTTCCTGTATGTTTCTTTCATCACACCATGTCACGTTAGTCATAAGGCATACGCCCCCGCCCCTCTTCTTACCAGAGAGATGTTTGTTTCTGTCGGCGCGATGCGTGGAGAAACCCGCTGGCTGCACCGCTTCGGATAGAGTCACTCCAGTTAGCCATGTTTCCGTGAAGCAGAGAACGTTACAGTCTCTGATGTCCCTCTGGAATGCTACCCTTGCTCGGATTTCATCAACCTTGTTGTCAAGAGACTGGACATTGGCAAGAAGAATGCTAGGGAGTGGTGCACGGTGCGCCCATCTCTGGAGTCTGACCAGAAGACCGCCTCGTTTCCCTCTTTTTCTGAGTCGTTTTTTTGGGTCGCTGCATGTAATCCACTCCGTTGCACTGGTTGTAAGGCAGAACACAGGATCCGCATCGCGAAAAACATATTCTTGGTCGTACTGATGGTGAGTTGACGCTGATCTTATATTCAGTAGTTCTTCTCGGCTGTATGTAATGAAACCTAAGATGACCTGGGGTACTAGTGTAAGAAATAACACGTAAAAAAACTGCATAGTTTCCTAGGAACGCGAAGCGAGGCAGCCATCTCTGTCGGCGCCTTGCCCCGCCCAGCTCTCTCTCTCCATATCCCTTCCTTTCTTGTCTCTTTCCTACTTACTTTCCTTTCCCATTATCTCAGATCTTACCTGGCTGTCAGATAAGCATCATTTTCAAGAGCCTCTTAAAACCGTCCCTCTTTCAAATTCCCTGACAGAAATGGTTTTTCCGTCCATTTGCAGTGTGACTAATCATATATTCCCTGCATAAGAAAAAAGATTGATTCATGTTTTCCACTCCATGGACACAAGACGAAGAGTAGGAGAACATTTCCAATTTAATTTATACTGACTGACCTCTGCATTTACAGTTATGAAAGAAGTGCTATTTCTTCCTGTAGTGAATGGTGACAGACTCGTGCAGTGAATGGGAATTACAACCACAGTGTGTATCCATGTACCATAAATACTACAATATTGGGTATTTATGGGCCACACTACTAAGAATGGACACAGAAAGTTAGAAAAAGGGCAAGGAGGGACAAGAGGATGCGGAAGAAGAGGAGGGACACGAGGATGCGGAAGAAGAGGAGGGACAAGAGGAGGAGGAAGGGAATGGACACGAGAAAGAAGAAGATAAGTAGGGAGGTGGAGGAAAAAGAGGAGGGACACGAGGAGGAGGAAGAAGAGGAGGGACACGAGGATGAGGGATGAGAGGAGGAGGGATGAGAGGATGATGGATGAGAGGAGGGGCAAGAGGAGGTGGAGGAAGAAGAGGAGGGACACAAGGAGGAGGAGGAAGAAGAGGAGGGACAAGAGGAGGCGGAAGGGAATGGACACGAGAAAGAAGAAGAGAAGTAGGGAGGTGGAGGAAAAAGAGGAGGGACAAGAGGAGGAGGAAGAAGAGGAGGGACACGAGGATGAGGGATGAGAGGAGGAGGGATGAGAGGATGATGGATGAGAGGAGGGACAAGAGGAGGAGGAGGAAAAAGAGGAGGGAAACGAGGAGGAGGAAGAAGAGGAGGGACACGAGGAGGAGGAAGAGAAGAAGAGGAGGGACAAGAGGAGGAGGGATGAGAGGAGGAGGGATGAGAGGATGATGGATGAGAGGAGGGACAAGAGGAGGAGGAAGAAGAGGAGGGTCACGAGGAGGAGGAAGAAGAGGGAGGATAGAGGGAGAAGAAAGAAGAAGAAGAGAAAGAACGATGACGTCCCCCTCCCCAACCAGTCCCTCCTAGTGTTAGCCATGACCTCTCCGTGCCCTGCTCCTCCTGAACTTAAGCTGTGACTCCTGTCAGCTCCTCAAAATATTCTATTATGTGTTGGCTACACGTCGTTGCAGAGACACTAATGTCCACTGAATGCCCTGACCACACCAGGCCCTGGATCTGTTCAAGGGAAAAAAACAGTCAGTCTGTGTCCCTGTCCCATAGGCTGTCAGTTTCACTCAGTGATGAGAGGATGTGACAGGAAGAGAAAGAGGGAGTGAGAGAGGGAGAAAGAAAGAAACGGAGAAGAGAGAGAGAAGGAGGGGGCAAAAATAAGAGAGAGTGCGTTCTCAAGCACAAGCTGTCATTCAAGGACAGCAGAGTCCTGACAGTTTCACAGTGAGCCTCCATTGAACTGAACATCCATACAATGCAAACCCAGATACACCTTCCGTGTGACCTCACATAGTCAATCCCGCTGTCATGGCGACCCAATGGAGAACCTGGCTGGCAACAGACACCAGAAACCGTCTGTGGCAGCTCCAGGGAGAAATAGATGATGGAGATTAACCTGGCTGGTTTAAAGACAAATTAGCTCCACCTCATCCCCACCAGCCCTGCTGCCTGGATCTTCCGCTCTTCTGAGACGGCCTTCAAAGTACAGTTGGCATTGTGTATTCTGATGAATCTTTTAAGCACCAGTCAGGGTGAATACAACAAAACACAACCATATTTAAAAATATATATATGTTACAAAGAAAAGTCAAAACAAGTTATGTTGAAATGTCATGTGTGGAGGTGAAGGGGATGGCAAAATCAAATCAAATTGTATTGGTCACATCATCCATCATCCTCTCATCCCTCCTCCTCTCATCCCTCCTCCTCTTGTCCCTCCTCTTCTTCTCTTCCTCCTCCTCGTGTCCCTCCTCTTCTTCCTCCTCCTCGTTTCCCTCCTCTTTTTCCTCCTCCTCCTCTTGTCCCTCCTCTCATTCAATCATCCTCTCATCCCTCCTCCTCTCATCCCTCATCCTCGTGTCCCTCCTCTTCTCTTCTTTCTTCTCCCTCTATCCTCCCTCTTCTTCCTCCTCCTCGTGACCCTCCTCTTCTTCCTCCTCCTCTTGTCCCTCCTCTCATCCATCATCCTCTCATCCCTCCTCCTCTCATCCCTCCTCCTCTTGTCCCTCCTCTTCTTCTCTTCCTCCTCCTCGTGTCCCTCCTCTTCTTCCTCCTCCTCGTTTCCCTCCTCTTTTTCCTCCTCCTCCTCTTGTCCCTCCTCTCATCCATCATCCTCTCATCCCTCCTCCTCTCATCCCTCATCCTCGTGTCCCTCCTCTTCTTCCTCCTCCTCTTGTCCCTCCTCTTTTTCCTCCACCTCCCTACTTCTCTTCTTCTTTCTCGTGTCCATTCCCTTCCGCCTCCTCTTGTCCCTCCTCTTCTTCCTCCTCCTCCTTGTGTCCCTCCTCTTCTTCCTCCACCTCCTCTTGCCCCTCCTCTCATCCATCATCCTCTCATCCCTCCTCCTCTCATCCCTCATCCTCGTGTCCCTCCTCTTCTTCCTCCTCCTCGTGTCCCTCCACTTTTCCCTCCACCTCCCTACTTCTCTTCTTCTTTCTCGTGTCCATTCCCTTCCTCCTCCTCTTGTCCCTCCTCTTCTTCCGCATCCTCGTGTCCCTCCTCTTCTTCCGCATCCTCTTGTCCCTCCTTGCCCTTTTTCTAACTTTCTGTGTCCATTCTTAGTAGTGTGGCCCATAAATACCCAATATTGTAGTATTTATGGTACATGGATACACACTGTGGTTGTAATTCCCATTCACTGCAAGGGGATGGCAAAATCAAATCAAATCAAATTGTATTGGTCACATACACATATTTAGCAGATGTGATTTCGGGTGAAGCGAAATGCTTGTGTTCCTAGTGCTGACACACATCTAAAAGTAAAATAATGGAATTAAGAAATATATAAATGTTAGATCATGTGGCCTTGTCTAAAATAAAGTACATATGAAGTACATATTTATGAGACGAGTAAAGTAGTATGTATTCATTATTTAAACATTATTAATGTGACTAGTGTTCCTTGATTAATGTGGCCAGTGATTCCAAGTCTATGTATATGGGGCAGCAGCCTCTAAGATGCAGGGTTGTGCAACTGGGTGGAAGCTGGCAAGTGATGGCTATTTAACAGTCTGATAGCCTTAAGATAGAAGCTGATTTTCAGTTTCTTGGTCCCAGCTATGATGCACCTGTACTGATCTTGCTTTCTGGATGGAAGCGGGGTGAACAAGCCGTTGCAGGCTGTTTGCCCCCGGTGATGCGTTGGGAAGACTGCACCACCCTCCGGAGAGCCCTGCGGTTGCAGTTGGAGCAGTTGCAGTACCAGGCGGTGACATAGCCCCACAGGATGCTCTCAATTGTGCATCTGTAAATGTTTGTGAAGGTTTAAGGGGCCAGGCCAAATTTATTCAGCCTCCTGAGTTTTCTGCGCTATTGCACCTTTTGCACCACACTGTGTG
Source organism: Oncorhynchus kisutch (assembly GCF_002021735.2). NCBI lineage: Eukaryota > Metazoa > Chordata > Actinopteri > Salmoniformes > Salmonidae > Oncorhynchus > Oncorhynchus kisutch. The sequence continues at coordinate 74,223,401 of NC_034175.2, read as the reverse complement.
GGAGGACAATTTTAGATCGTAAGTGATGTGTACGCCGAGGAACTTGAAGCTTTCCACCTTCTCCACTGCGGTCTCGTCGATGTGGATAGGGGCGTGCTCCCTCTGCTTTTTCCTGAAGTCCAATGTCATGTGTGGAGGTGAAGGAGAAGGGTTGACATGGTACTTTAGGAAGGAAAATGAGTATGCATACGTCAGAGATTCTGATTGGTTGATTGTGTAAGATTAGAGGGAGGTATTTGAAGCCATTTGAAAGGAGAATATAACACAATAGATCTGGTAAAAGATAATACAAAGAAAAACTACAATTTTTTTGTATTTTTTTATTCCCTCCCACAGAATGATTGAGCTAACGTAGGCTAATGCGATTAGCATGAGGTTGTAAGTAGCAAGAACATTTCCCAGGACATAGACATTTCTGATATTGGCAGAAAGCTTAAATTCTTGTTTAATCTAACTGCACTGTCCAATTTACAGTAGCTATTACAGTGAAATAATACCATGCTATTGTTTAAGGAGAGTGCACAATGTCGAACATGAAAAGTTATTACTCAACATATTAGGTACATTTGGGCAGTCTTGCTACAACATTTTGAACAGTAATGCAATGGTTCATTGGATCAGTCTAAAACTTTGCACTTACCATCTTGTGGACAAAATCTGAATTGCACCTGGGCTGGAATAATACATTATGGCCTTTCACATGCATTTCAAACATGATGGTGCAAAAACATACAAAAGAACGGTTGTTGTTTTCTTTGTGTTGTCTTTTACCAGATCTAATGTGTTATATTCTCCTACATTCCTTTCACATTTCCACAAACTTCAAAGTGTTTCCTTTCAAATGGTACCAAGAATATGCTTCAGTGCCTGAGCTACAGGCAGTTAGATTTGAGTATGTCATTTTTGGCGAAGAAAATAAATAATTAGTCAGATCCAACATCTCCTTATCAAGTAATATATTAACTATATTAGTAGATAAGGAGATCATGTCGATCAGTTGGTAAGGAGATATCAACTACATTGGTAAATAAGGAGATATGAACTATATTGGTTGATAAGGAGATCATGTCGATCAGTTGGTAAGGAGATATCAACTACATTGGTAAATAAGGAGATATGAACTATATTGGTTGATAAGGAGATCATGTCGATCAGTTGGTAAGGAGATATGAACTATATTGGTTGATAAGGAGATCATGTCGATCAGTTGGTAAGGAGATATGAACTATATTGGTTGATAAGGAGATCATGTCTACCAGTTGGTAAGGAGATATCAACTATATTGGTTGATAAGGAAAAATTAACTATATTAGTAGATAAGGAGATAATGTCCATTAGTTGATAAAGAGATATTAACCACATTAATGAGTAGATAAGGAGATAATAGCTATTAGTAGATAAGGAGATATTAACTATATTAGTAGATAAGGAGATAATGGCTATTAGTAGATAAGGAGATATTATTAGTCCTGGAGGTATATCTGTTGATTCTACTGTACCTAGCTGCCAATTCTAACCAGTCTTATCCATTCGTATCCAGACCTAACCTGTCCTGTGGGTTGTGGACCATTCTTGATACACACATGCAATGGATGAGGGTGAAAAACCCAGCAGTGTTGCAGTTCTTGCCACAAACCGGTGCGCCATGCACACACTAAATTGTTGCATATACTAATTTGTTGCCGAAATTGTTGCAACCCCTATTACTAGCATGTTCAACCTCTCTTTCGTTTCATCTGAGATCCCCAAAGAATGGAAAGCTGCCGCGGTCATACCTCTCTTCAATGGGGAGACACTATAGACCCAAACTGTTATAGACCTATATCCATCCTGCTCTGCCTTTCTAAAATCTTTGAAAGCCAACTTAATAAACAGATCACCGACCATTTCGAATCGCACCGTACCTTCTCAACTATGCAATCTGGTTTCCGAGCTGGTCATGGGTGCACCTCAGCCACACTCAAAGTCCTAAACGATATCATAACCGCCATCGATAAAAGACAGCACTGTGCAGCCGTCTTCATCACCACCTGGCCAAAGCTTTCGATTCTGTCAATCATCGCATTCTTATCAGCAGACTCAATAGCCTTGGCTTCTCAAATGACTGCCTCGCCTGGTTCACCAACTACTTCTCAGATAGAGTTATGTGTGTCAAATCGGAGGGCCTGTTGTCCGGACTGGCAGCCTCTATGGGGTGCCATAGGGTTCAATTCTCGGGCCGACTCTTTTATCTGTATTTATCAATGATGTCACTCTTGCTGCTGATGATTTTCTGATCCATCTCTACGCAGATGACACCATTCTGTATACTTCTGGCCCTTCTTTGGACACTGTGCTAACTAACCTCCAAACGAGCTTCAATGCCATACAACTCTCCTTCCGTGGCCTCCAATTGCTTTTAAATGCAAGTAAAACTAAATGCATGCTCTTCATCCGATCGCTGCCCGCACCTGCCCGCCCGTCCAGCATCACTACTCTTGACGGTTCCAACCTAGAATATGTGGACAACCACAAATACCTAGGTGTCTGGTTAGATTGTAAACTCTCCTGCCAGACTCACATTAAGCATTGCCAATCCAAAAATAAATCTAGAATTTGCTTCAAATTTCAAAACAAGCATCCTTCACTCATGCTTCACTCATGTCTCAGCCTCCAGTATTTATGCTGCAGCCTCCAGTATTTATGCTGCAGTAGTTTATGTGTCGGGGGGCTGGCGTCAGTTTGTTATATCTGGAGTACTTCTCCTGTCCTATTCGGTGTCCTGTGTGAATATAAGTGTGCGTTCTCTAATTCTCTCCTTCTCTCTTTCTTTCTCTCTCTCGGAGGACCTGAGCCCTAGGACCATACCCCAGGACTACCTGACATGATGACTCCTTGCTGTCCCCAGTCCACCTGGCCATGCTGCTGTTCCAGTTTCAACTGACCTGAGCCCTAGGACCATGCCCCAGGACTACCTGACATGATGACTCCTTGCTGTCCCCAGTCCACCTGGCCATGCTGCTGCTCCAGTTTCAACTTCCACCTGACTGTGCTGCTGCTCCAGTTTCAACTGTTCTGCCTTATTATTATTCGACCATGCTGGTCATTTATGAACATTTGAACATCTTGTTCATGTTCTGTTATAATCTCCACCCGGCACAGCCAGAAGAGGACTGGCCACCCCACATAGCCTGGTTCCTCTCTAGGTTTCTTCCTAGGTATTGGCCTTTCTAGGGAGTTTTTCCTAGCCACCGTGCTTCTACACCTGCATTGCTTGCTGTTTGGGGTTTTAGGCTGGGTTTCTGTACAGCACTTTGAGATATCAGCTGATGTACGAAGGGCTATATAAATAAATTTGATTTGATTTGATGCTGCAAAACATACCCTCGTAAAACTGACCATCCTACCGATCCTTGACTTCGGTGATGTCATCTACAAAATAGCCCACCAACACTCTACTCAGCAAACTGTATGTAATCTATAACAGTGTGTTGTGGAATAATCAGGATTAGTTGGGTAACATAGATAAGATGTTTTATTTTCATGATATGCTTATGAGTTATTTCTCATAAGAATGTATTTTGTTGTACTATAGTGGTGGCCATTGGCAGTTATCTGTTCTATGTCAAGACTAAGTTGCATGGGCTGCAGAGAGGGGAGAGGTCAAGGTGTCATTATATGTTTACACATCTTTTGCTCCACTGTGTATGTGTGCCAGTCACTCCCTACTTTCCCATCGGGGAAAGGAGGATGGCAGTGTCTGGAATCATTCTATGCTCCCTATTTGTTGAGCTATAGCCCCACTCTCCTCTCCGTGAGTTTGTCCAGGATTGGTTGTATTTAGAATTGGTTCTATCTAAATGCCAATTTGATATATATCATAGGGTGGGGGTAATGTCTTGGTACCATTTTGTACCAAGGACGAGATAAGAGCTTTGTTTAGGAGACCAAACTGAAGGATAATTTATAGCCAACTCTGTCTGGCTAGGGGATACTCCTCTCTGAAGTAAAGTCTTTCTTTGTGTAAGTTCCTAAGACCTGTGGTTTGTCATGTCAACTAGGGGGGGGTGGATCTTTGCTATAAAGGATCCCATTTGCCATTATGTTGGGTACTCTCAACTTTTCATTAGAGATACTGAACTGTTGAAAGTCAAAATGCTATTGCAAAAGCTTAATTATTATTAAAGGTGAAGATTAAGCATAACGCTGACTCGTGTGTGATTTGCTCTCTCATCAGTTGGTAATTAAGGAAATTTCCACGACAAGTGCCATCCGTTTTATCACCAAAGCCACATATACTACCCACCACTGCGACCTGTATGCTCTCGTTGGCTGGCCTTCACTACATATCCGTCCCCAAACCCACTGGCTCCAGGCCATCTATAATTTTTCCTAGGTAAAGCCCCGCCTCATCTCAGCTCACTGCTCACCATAGCAACACCCACCCGTAGCACGCGCAACAGCAGTATATTTCACTGGTAATCCCCAAAGCCAACACTTCCTTTGGTCGCCTTTCCTTCCAGTTCTCTGATGCCAATGACTGGAACGAATTGCAAAAGTCTCTGAAACTGGAGTCTTTTATCTCCCTCTCTTTAAGCATCAACTGTCAGAGCAGCTTACCGATCACTGTACCTGTACACAGCAAATCTGTAAATAGCCCACCCCACTACCTCATCCCCATATTATTACTTATCCTCTTGCTCTTTTGCACCCCAGTATCACTACACATCATCATCTGCGCATCCATCACTCCAGTATTAATGCTAAATTGTAATTATTTTCGCCTCTAGGGACTATTTATTGCTCATCTCCCTACTCTTCTACATTTGCACACACCGTATAGAGATTTTTCACGTATTATTTTATTTTGTGTTATTGACTGTGCATTTGTTTATGTGTAACTCTGTGTCGTTGTTTGTGTCGCACTGCTTTGCTTTATCTTGGCCAGGTTGCAGTTGTAAATGAGAACTTGTTCTCAACTGGCCCATCTGGTTAAATAAAGGTGTTCTCAACTGGCCCATCTGGTTAAATAAAGGTGTTCTCAACTGGCCCATCTGGTTAAATAAAGGTGTTCTCAACTGGCCCATCTGGTTAAATAAAGGTGTTCTCAACTGGCCCACCTGGTTAAATAAAGGTGTTCTCAACTGGCCCATCTGGTTAAATAAAGGTGTTCTCAACTGGCCCATCTGGTTAAATAAAGGTGTTCTCAACTGGCCTACCTGGTTAAATAAAGGTGTTCTCAACTGGCCCACCTGGTTAAATAAAGGTGTTCTCAACTGGCCCATCTGGTTAAATAAAGGTGTTCTCAACTGGCCCACCTGGTTAAATAAAGGTGTTCTCAACTGGCCCATCTGGTTAAATAAAGGTGTTCTCAACTGGCCCACCTGGTTAAATAAAGGTGTTCTCAACTGGCCCACCTGGTTAAATAAAGGTGTTCTCAACTGGCCCACCTGGTTAAATAAAGGTGTTCTCAACTGGCCCACCTGGTTAAATAAAGGTGTTCTCAACTGGCCCACCTGGTTAAATAAAGGTGTTCTCAACTGGCCCAAATGGTTAAATAAAGGTGTTCTCAACTGGCCCATCTGGTTAAATAAAGGTGTTCTCAACTGGCCCACCTGGTTAAATAAAGGTGTTCTCAACTGGCCCACCTGGTTAAATAAAGGTGTTCTCAACTGGCCCACCTGGTTAAATAAAGGTGTTCTCAACTGGCCCATCTGGTTAAATAAAGGTGTTCTCAACTGGCCCATCTGGTTAAATAAAGGTGTTCTCAACTGGCCCACCTGGTTAAATAAAGGTGTTCTCAACTAGCCCACCTGGTTAAATAAAGGTGTTCTCAACTGGCCCACCTGGTTAAATAAAGGTGTTCTCAACTGGCCCATCTGGTTAAATAAAGGTGTTCTCAACTGGCCCACCTGGTTAAATAAAGGTGTTCTCAACTAGCCCACCTGGTTAAATAAAGGTGTTCTCAACTGGCCCATCTGGTTAAATAAAGGTGTTCTCAACTGGCCCACCTGGTTAAATAAAGGTGTTCTCAACTAGCCTACCTGGTTAAATAAAGGTGTTCTCAACTAGCCTACCTGGTTAAATAAAGGTGTTCTCAACTAGCCTACCTGGTTAAATAAAGGTGTTCTCAACTAGCCTACCTGGTTAAATAAAGGTGTTCTCAACTAGCCCATCTGGTTAAATAAAGGTGTTCTCAACTAGCCTACCTGGTTAAATAAAGGTGTTCTCAACCAGCCTACCTGGTTAAATAAAGGTGTTCTCAACTAGCCTACCTGGTTAAATAAAGGTGTTCTCAACTAGCCTACCTGGTTAAATAAAGGTGTTCTCAACTAGCCTACCTGGTTAAATAAAGGTGTTCTCAACTAGCCTACCTGGTTAAATAAAGGTGTTCTCAACTGGCCTACCTGGTTAAATAAAGGTGTTCTCAACTAGCCTACCTGGTTAAATAAAGGTGTTCTCAACTAGCCTACCTGGTTAAATAAAGGTGTTCTCAACTAGCCTACCTGGTTAAATAAAGGTGTTCTCAACTAGCCTACCTGGTTAAATAAAGGTGTTCTCAACTAGCCTACCTGGTTAAATAAAGGTGTTCTCAACTAGCCTCCCTGGTTAAATAAAGGTGTTCTCAACTAGCCTACCTGGTTAAATAAAGGTGTTCTCAACTAGCCTACCTGGTTAAATAAAGGTGTTCTCAACTGGCCCATCTGGTTAAATAAAGGTGTTCTCAACTAGCCTACCTGGTTAAATAAAGGTGTTCTCAACTAGCCTACCTGGTTAAATAAAGGTGTTCTCAACTAGCCTACCTGGTTAAATAAAGGTGTTCTCAACTAGCCTACCTGGTTAAATAAAGGTGAAATAAATATATAAATAAAAAATAAATAAAACTACTATACCCCGATCAAAGGCACTTAAATATTTTATTTTGCCCATTCACTCTCTGAATGGCACACATACACAATCCATGTCTCAATTGTCTCAAGGCTTAAACATCCTTCTTTAACCTGTCTCCTCCCCTTCATTTACACTGATTTGAAGTGGATTTAACAAGTGACATCAATAAGGGATCATAGCGTTCACCTGAATTCACCTGCTAAGTCTAAATCATGGTTAAAAAGTGTTCTTAATGTTTTGTCCACTCAGTAGACCTACCGTAGTAAGGGGGCACTTAGTAGGGACAGGAGGAGGAAGAGGAGGACTCAGGGGGAGATGACAGGAGTACAATGACACTTAGCTGAATTTCAGTCAATGTTCTTTACAAGATAAAAATACAAAGCCCCTTTAGCTGTCTCTCTGTCTAAGAAGAACACGGTGTGGAGAGAGAGGGGGGAAAGAGAGAGATGGAGAGATGGAGATGGATAGAGTTCTTGAGTGAGCGAGAGCAAGAGGAGAGAGGAGAAAGAGGAGAGAGAGGGAGGAGAGAGAGAGAGAAGAGAGAGGAGAGAGAGGGGAGAGAGGAGAAAGAGGAGAGAGAGGGAGGAGAGAGGAGAGAGAGAGAGAGGAGAGAGGGAGGAGAGAGAGGAGAGAGAGAGAGAGGAGAGAGAGGGGAGAGAGAGGGAGGAGAGAGGGAGAGGAGAGAGAGAGGAGAGAGGGAGGAGAGAGAGAGAGGATAATGAGGCGAGAGAGGAGAGAGCAGAGAAAGAGGAGAGAGCAGAGCAAGAAGAGAGAGAGGAGAGAGAGAATAGAGAGAGGAGAGAGAGCAGAAAGAGAGCGAGTGAGTGAAACAATGTCTGCTTAGTTGTGTGATATAATATGAAAGGATGTACATCAGAAACACCTCGGTGTAGAAGCAGTATATCAGCAGACCCCATAGCAGAGAGAGAGGCTCTGAAAGGAACACTGAACTTCTCAACTACACTCACTCTATGAGGATGACTAAGGATAAATAGACACACACACACACACTCACACACACACACAGCGGATTGAGATGACTAGTTTGGAGTGGTTTATTGCTAACCACTGTGCTTCTTTGGTAGTTTATTGCTAACCAAGGTTTGGTACACCACCATGAACAAAAAGGCACCACGGGCATACAGTACTTTTGATTATTTTACTATTTCATCCCTCCACAAGAATATAGTACCAACACAAATCTAGGGATTCCAGCTGAGCCGACTGGCCGTTTGTTCTGTTGGTGCCATTGCCAGCCAAGTCGACTGGTCGTTCGTTCCATTGAGGTTCGTTCCACTGCAAGTTGCTGTGCCAAACAAAGATGGTTGCTTACCAGACTCTTCTCCATCGCTAGCTAGCCAAGTGCACAGCTAACATAATCACTTCAAACAGAAGCTGGAGAACAAGCACACCAACTCAATTTAATTCACATTAACCTGCTATTCTATTGACATGTCTTTGTATCAGTGGAGGCTGGTGGGAGGGGCAAAAGAGTGGGCTACTTATAATGGCTGGAATGGAATTGATGTCAAACATGTGGTTTCCATACATTTGATTTGTTTGATTCAGTTCCATTTAACACTGGATGATGGAACACTGGACGACGGAACACCGGACGACAGAACACTGAACGACGGAACACTGAACGACGGAACACTGGACGACGGAACAGGAACACTGGACGACGGAACAGGAACACTGAACGACGGAACAGGAACACTGGACGACGGAACACTGAACGACGGAACACTGAACGACGGAACACTGAATGACGGAACACTGGACGACGGAACAGGAACACTGGACGACGGAACACCGGACGACGGAACACCAGACGACGGAACACCGGATGACGGAACACCGGACGACGGAACACTGCACGACGGAACACCGGACGACGGAACACCAGACGACGGAACACCGGATGACGGAACACCGGACGACGGAACACCGGATGATGAAACACTGGGAGTGAAACAATTTCTTTGACAGAAGAGTAAATAAGTAGCCTATTTATGCATCATAGGCCTACCCATAAATAGCTTTTTTAGCAAAGCTTAGAATGTGTCTCAACCAATTACAATGCTTGTTTTGACTAACACGTTGTAGAATATTACCTACAGTATGGTGTTATCATACATCCAAACTCATAACCTAACAGGCATTTTGAAAAGACATCGAACTAATGAACCTTGACATCTTCTATGGAGACCTAGAAGAAGCTGCCTCATGCATTTCAAAATGTACATTACCACGAGTAGCTGGTTAAAGTTTCATCTGTGTGGGCTGTGGGGATGTACCATCGTTCAAAGTAGAGCAGGTGCATTAGCAATGGTGTTTCATTGAGATGGCATTAAAACCGGTATTAAACCTGCACTTTGGAGAAATGTTATACGTTTTTCCTTCAGAGTTATTAGAATCCTGTCACTATAAATCTACCTAAAGATATGCAACACAGTATACGCTGATGAAATAACTGAGCATTAAGATTTTCCCTTCTCTTTTCCTGACTCATCAAATTTCCATGTAAACATTTTCTTCTTCTCTCACAGCTCTGTCTACCCATTCACAAAGCTCTGTTTACCCCATCACAGAGCTCTGTCTACCCTATTACAGAGTTCTGTCTAATACACCACAGAGCTCTGTCTACCCTATTACAGAGTTCTGTCTACAACACCACAGAGCTCTGTTTACCCCATCTTAGTGCTCTGTATACCCCATCACAGATCTCTGTCTACCCCATCACAGAGCTCTCTCAACCCCATTACAGAGCTCTGTCTACACCAAAAGAGGGCTGTCTACCCAATTACAGAACTCTGTCTACCCCATCACATATCTGTCTTCCCCATCACAGATCTAAGTCTTCCCCATCACAGATCTCTGTGTACCCCATCGCAGATCTCTGTCTACCCCATCACAGATCTCTGTCTACCCCATCGCAGATCTCTGTCTACCCCATCACAGAGCTCTCTCAACCCCATTACAGAGCTCTGTCTACCCCAAAAGAGGGCTATGTCTTCTCAATTACAGATCTCTATCTACCCCATCGCAGAGCTCTGTCTACCCCATCACAAATCAAATCAAAATCAAATCAAATGTATTTATATAGCCCTTTGTACATCAGCTGATATCTCAAAGTGCTGTACAGAAACCCAGTCTAAAACCCCAAACAGCAAGCAATGCAGGTGTAGAAGCACGGTGGCTAGGAAAAACTCCCTAGAAAGGCCAAAACCTAGGAAGAAACCTAGAGAGGAAGCAGAATATGAGGGGTGGCCAGTCCTCTTCTGGCTGTGTCGGTGGAGATTATAACAGAACATGGCCAAGCTGTTCAAATGTTCATAAATGACAAGCATGGTCAAATAATAGGTCTGGGACAGGTAGCACGTCCGGTGAACAGGTCAGGATTCCATAGCAGCAGGCGGAACAGTTGAAACTGGAGCAGCAGCACGGCCAGGTGGACTGGGGACAGCAAGGAGCCATGTGAGGTAGTCCTGGGGCATGGTCCTAGGGCTCAGGTCCTCCGAGAGAGAGAAAGCAAGAGAAAAAGAGAGAATTAGAGAACGCACACTTACATTCACACAGGACACCGGATAAGACAGGAGAAGTACTCCAGATATAACAAACTGACCCTAGCCCCCCGACACATAAACTACTGCGACATAAATACTGGAGGCTGAGACAGGAGGGGTCAGGAGACACTGTGGCCCCATCCGATGATACCCCTCCGGACAGGGCCAAACAGGAAGGATATAACCCCACCCACTTTGCCAAAGCACAGCCCCACACCAATAGAGGAATATCTTCAACCACCAACTTACCATCCTGAGACAAGGCCGAGTATAGCCCACAAAGATCTCCGCCACGGCACAACCCAAAGGGGGGGGGCGCCAACCCAGACAGGAAGATCACATCAGTGACTCAACCCACTCAAGTGACGCACCCTCCTAGGGACGGCATGAAAGAGCACCAGTAAGCCAGTGAGTCATCCCATGTAATAGGGATAGAGGCAGAGAATCCTAGTGGAAAGAGGTGAACCGGCCGAGCAGAGACAGCAAGGGCAGTTCGTTGCTCCAGAGCCATTCCGTTTTCCTTCACACTCCTGGGCCAGACTACACTCAATCATATGACCCACTGAAGAGATGAGTCTTCAGTAAAGACTTAAAGGTTGAGACCGAGTTTGCGTCGCTCACATGGGTGGGCAGACCATTCCATAAAAATTGACCTCTATAGGAGAAAGCCCTGCCTCCAGCTGTTTGCTTTGAAATTCTAGGGACAATTAGGAGGCCTGCGTCTTGTGACCGTAGCGTACGTGTAGGTATGTACGGCAGGACCAAACCAGAGAGATAGGTAGGAGCAAGCCCATGTAATTCTTTGTAGGTTAGCAGTAAAACCTTGAAATCAGCCCTTGCCTTGACAGGAAGCCAGGGTAGGGAGGCTAGCACTGGAGTAATATGACCACATTTTTTGGTTCTAGTCAGGATTTTAGCAGCCGTATTTAGCACTAACTGAAGTTTATTTAGTGCTTTATCCGGGTAGCCGGAAAGTAGAGCATTGCAGTGGTCTAACCTAGAAGTAACAAAAGCATGGATACATTTTTCTGCATCATTTTTGGACAGAAAGTTTCTGATTTTTGCAATGTTACATAGATGGAAATAAGCTGTCCTTGAAACAGTCTTGATATGTTCGTCAAAAGAGAGATCAGGGTCCAGAGTAACGTCGAGGTCCTTCACAGTTTTATTTGAGACGACTGTACAACCATTAAGATTAATTGTCAGATTCAACAGAAGATCTTTTTGTTTCTTGGGACCTAGAACAAGCATCTCTGTTTTGTCCGAGTTTAGAAGTAGAAAGTTTGCAGCCATCCACTTCCTTGTCTGAAACACAGGCTTCTAGTGAGTTTAAAAGTAGAAAGTTTGCAGCCATCCACTTCCTTATGTCTGAAACACAGGCTTCTAGCGAGGGCAATTTTGGGGCTTTACCATGTTTCATTGAAATGTACAGCTGTGTGTCATCTGCATAGCAGTGAAAGTTAATATTCTGTTTTCGAATGACATCCCCAAGAGGTAAAATATATAGTGAAAACAATAGTGGTCCTAAAACGGAAACTTGAGGAACACCGACATTTACAGTTGATTTGTCAGAGGTCAAACCATTCACAGAGATGACAAACTGATATCTTTCCGACAGATAAGATCTAAACCAGGCCAGAACTTGTCCTTGTAGACCAATTTGGGTTTCCAATCTCAAATCTCCAAAAGAATGTGGTGATCGATGGTATCAAAAGCAGCACTAAGGTCTAGGAGCACGAGGACAGATGCAGAGCCTCGGTCTGATGCCAATTAAAGGTTGGTATGATGGGGTCTAAAATCAGACTGAAGCATTTCGTATACATTGTTTGTCTTGAGGAAGGCAGTGAGCTGCTGAACAACAGCCTTTTCAAAAATGTTTGAGAGGAATGGAAGATTCGATATAGGCTGATAGTTTTTTATATTTTCTGGGTCAAGGTTTGGCTTTTTCAAGAGAGGCTTTATTCCTGCCACTCTTAGTGAGTTTGGTACACATCTGGTGGATAGAGAGCCGTTTATTATGTTCAACATAGGAGGGCCAAGCACAGGAAGCAGCTCTTTCAGTAGTTTAGTTGGAATAGGGTCCAGTATGCAGCTTGATGGTTTAGAGGCCATGATTATTTTCATCATTGTGTCAAGGGATATAGTACTTGTAACGGGATTCTTCCTGGGAAGGAGAGGCGGACCAAAATGCAGCGTGGTTATAATTCATGGTTCTTTAATAATGAAACTATACATGAATAAACTACAAAAACAAGAAACGTGAAAACCCGAAACAGTCCTGTGTGGTACAAACACTGACACAGGAGACAACCACCCACAAAACCCAACACCAAACAGGCTACCTAAATATGGCTCCCAATCAGAGACAATGACTAACACCTGCCTCTGATTGAGAACCATATCAGGCCCAAACACAGAAACAGACAAACAAGACATCCAACATAGAATGCCCACTCAGATCACACCCTGACCAAACAAAACATAGAAACATACAAAGCAAACTATGGTCAGGCTGTGACAGTACTAAAACAATTCAGTGTCTCTCTTGATCCTAAGTCCTGGGAGAGTTGTGCAGACTCCGGACAACTGAGCTTTGAAGGAATACGCAGATTTAAAGAGGAGTTTTCCTCAAAATATTTCATGAATTAATTACTGCTGAAGTGGAAGCCATCCTCACTTGGGGAATGCTGCTTTTTAGTTAGCTTTGCGACAGTATCAAAAATACATTTTGGATTGTTCTTATTTTCCTCAATTAAGTTGGAAAAAGAGGATGATCACAGACCTCTGTCTAACCCATCACAAAGTTCTGTCTACCCCATCACAGAACTCTGTCTACCCCATCACAGACCTCTGTCTGCCCCATCACAGAGCTCTGTCTACCCCATTACAGACCTAAGTCTAACCCATCACAAAGTTCTGTCTACCCCATCACAGAACTCTGTCTACCCTATTACAGAGCTCTGTCTACCCCACTACAGAGCTCTGTCTACCCCATCACAGAGCTCGGTCTGCCCCACTACAGAGCTCTGTCTACCCCATCACAGAGCTCTGTCTGCCCAACTACAGAGCTCTGTCTACCTCATCAAAGAGCTCTGTCTACCCCATCACAGAGTTGTCTACCCCATCACAGAACTCTGTCTACCCCGTTACAGAGCTCTGTCTCTCCCATCACAGAGCACTGATGGAATAGGCATTTACACTAGTCTTGTGGTTACTGTACATGGAGCCAAACTGTTAGAAGTAGCGAGCCTGGAATTGTGTGCTTTATAACCTTTTTGGCCGATCTGCAAATCAGTAAAGTCTGACATGTTCTACTGTAGCAGGTCAAACTGGGTTACAGTAACTGGAAATGTACAGTACCATCTTCAGAGATATCGAGAGAGAGAGAGAGAGAGAGAGAGAGAGAGAGAGAGAGAGAGAGAGAGAGAGAGAGAGACAGATCTTGAGAGAGAGAGAGAGACATCTTGAGAGACAGAGAGAGAGAGACAGAGACAGAGAGACAGAGAGAGAGAGAGAGATCTTGAGAGAGAGAGAGAGACATCTTGAGAGACAGAGAGAGAGAGAAAGAGAGAGAGAGAGAGCGAGACAGAGACAGAGAGAGAGAGAGAGAGAGAGAGAGAGAGAGAGAGAGAGAGAGAGAGAGAGAGAGAGAGAGAGATAGTTATATATATATATATGTTATACATACTGTGTAAGTCTTGTCTTCCCAATGCTGCAAAAACAGTAGAACAAAAGTTATGGACAATGTATGCTTTCAGCTTTCAATCGCTTCCTAACGATACCAGTTTCCTTCTGTGGCTGTCACAAGCTTTATGGAAAATCACATCTGTTGATTATAATGTGTCAGATATCTTCATTAAGGCGTATCCAGAGAAACAGAGAGGGGAAACGTCTGGCAGAGAGGACAAATAAACAGAGAGAAAAGAGAAAAAAGGTGAGAGACAGTGAGATGTACAAACCAAAAAGAGGGGGCTTAGACAGATGAGGGAGATAGATAGAGAGAGAAAGAGAGAGAGAGAGGGGGCTTAGACAGATGAGGGAGATAGAAAGAGAGAGAAAGAGAGAGAGAGAGAGAGAGAGAGGGGGGGGGCTTAGACAGATGAGGGAGATAGATAGAGGGAGAAAGAGAAAGAGAGGGGGCATAGACAGATGAGAGAGAGAGAGAGAGAGCTTAGACAGATGAGATAGAGGGAGCTGAGACAGATGAGAGGGAGAGATAGAAAGAGGGAGCTTAGACAGCATGCACTGCGGGAGAGAGAGAGAGAAAGAGAGAGAAAGAGAGAGAGAATAAGTTCAGTCAGGCTGTTTTAGTGACAAACAGGTGGCATGCGTTGGTGGGATGGCAGGCATCAAAGGGAACGATGTGTCGCTGGGGCTCCCAGCCTGGCATAAAGATGCAAGGGCTCCCAGCCTGACAGAGACACTGGTGCTCCCAGCCCGACAGAGACATTGCCTTTTCAAGGCCTGTCAGCCTGATAGCATGTTAACTCACACTTATTTAGTTTGTTTGGGGGGGGAGATGAATATATGAAGATGATGGCTTAGTGTATAAGCAAGAGTGCAATTGGTCTTTGGACTGAATGGGTATGAATTACAGTAAACAGTGCAGAGTAAAAACAGCAGCCATGCTGGACGTCAGTCACCCAGAGCTCCTCTAGCGTTCTCAGACGTCAGTCACTCAGAGCTCCTCTAGAGATCTGTTAGGACTCAGACCTCAGTCACTCAGAGCTCCTCTAGAGATCTGTTAGGACTCAGACCTCAGTCACTCATAGCTCCTCTAGAGTTCTGTTAGGACTCAGACCTCAGTCACTCATAGCTCCTCTAGAGTTCTCAGACCTCAGTCACTCAGACCTCCTCTAGAGATCTGTTAGGACTCAGTCACCCAGAGCTCGTCTAGAGTACTGTTAGGACTCAGACCACAGTCACTCAGAGCTCCTCTAGAGTTCTGTAAGGACTCAGACCACAGTCACTCACAGCTCCTCTAGAGTTCTGTAAGGACTCAGACCTCAGTCACTCAGAGCTCCTCTAGAGTTCTGTGAGGACTCAGACCTCAGTCACTCAGAGCTCCTCTAGAGTTCTCAGACCTCAGTCACTCAGACCTCCTCTAGAGATCTGTGAGGACTCAGTCACCCAGAGCTCCTCTAGAGTTATGTAAGGACTCAGACCTCAGTCACTCAGAGCTCCTCTAGAGTTCTGTGAGGACTCAGACCTCAGTCATTCAGAACTTCTCTAGAGTTTTGTAAGAACTCAGACCTCAGTCACTCAGAGCACCTCTAGACTTCTGTGAGGACTCGGTCCTCAGTTACCCAGAGCTCCTCTAGAGTTCTGTTACTACTCAGTCACCCAGAGCTCGTCTAGAGTTCTGTTAGGACTCAGTAATCCAGAGCTCCTCTAGAGTTCTGTTAGGACTCAGACCTCAGTCACTCAGAGCTCCTCTAGAGTTCTGCGAGGACTCAGACCTCAGTCACTCAGATCACCTCTAGAGTTCTCAGATCTCAGTCACTCAGACCTCCTCTAGAGATCTGTTAGGACTCAGTCACCCAGAGCTCGTCTAGAGTACTGTTAGGACTCAGACCACAGTCACTCAGAGCTCCTCTAGAGTTCTGTAAGGACTCAGACCACAGTCACTCAGAGCTCCTCTAGAGTTCTGTAAGGACTCAGACCTCAGTCACTCAGAGCTCCTCTAGAGTTCTGTGAGGACTCAGACCTCAGTCACTCAGAGCTCCTCTAGAGTTCTCAGACCTCAGTCACTCAGACCTCCTCTAGAGATCTGTTAGGACTCAGTCACCCAGAGCTCCTCTAGAGTTATGTAAGGACTCAGACCTCAGTCACTCAGAGCTCCTCTAGAGTTCTGTGAGGACTCAGACCTCAGTCATTCAGAACTTCTCTAGAGTTTTGTAAGAACTCAGACCTCAGTCACTCAGAGCACCTCTAGACTTCTGTGAGGACTCGGTCCTCAGTTACCCAGAGCTCCTCTAGAGTTCTGTTACTACTCAGTCACCCAGAGCTTGTCTAGAGTTCTGTTAGGACTCAGTAATCCAGAGCTCCTCTAGAGTTCTGTTAGGACTCAGACCTCAGTCACTCAGAGCTCCTCTAGAGTTCTGTGAGGACTCAGACCTCAGTCACTCAGATCACCTCTAGAGTTCTCAGATCTCAGTCACCCAGAGCTGCTTTAGAGATCTGTGAGGACTCAGTCACCCAGAGCTCCTCTAGAGTTATGTAAGGACTCAGACCTCAGTCACTCAGAGCTCCTCTAGAGTTCTGTAAGGACTCAGACCTCAGTCACTCAGAGCTCCTCTAGAGTTCTGTAAGGACTCAGACCTCAGTCACTCAGAGCTCCTCTAGAGTTCTGTAAGGACTCAGACCTCAGTCACTCAGAGCTCCTCTAGAGTTCTGTAAGGACTCAGACCTCAGTCACTCAGAGCTCCTCTAGAGTTCTGTAAGGACTCAGACCTCAGTCACTCAGAGCTCCTTTAGAGTTCTGTAAGGACTCAGACCTCAGTCACTCAGAGCTCCTCTAGAGTTCTTAAAGGACTCAGACCTCAGTCATTTACAGCTCCTTTAGAGTTCTGTGAGACCTCAGCCACCCAGAGCTCCTCTAAATCACATAGACCAGGCTGTAGTGTTTAGAATTGATGTTGATATGAACCCATTCCACCCATTCCACCTATTCAACACACACAAGGTAAGGTCAATGATTATACATCTACAATAGACTAGTCTCCTGGAGCTGGGTACAGCTTCTCCATTGTTAAACACTGTGAGGTTAATGCAGTTACATCACAGAATAAGACAGACATACCTCACCTTCCCTCTCTACCCCCCACATAATCCATCCTCAACTTCCCTCTCTACCCCCCACATAGTCCCTCCTCACCTTCCCTCTCAACCTCCCCATGTTCTCCCTCCTCCCCATCCCTCTCTACCCCCCATGTAGTCCCTCCTCACCTTTCCCTCACCTCCCCCCCACATAGTCCATCCTCAACTTCCCTCTCTACCCCCCACATAGTCCCTCCTCACTTTCCCTCTCTGCCCCCCACATAGTCCCTCCTCACCTTCCCTCTCTACCCCCCCCACATAGTCCCTCCTCACTTTCCCTCTCTGCCCCCCCCACATAGTCCCTCCTCACTTTCCCTCTCTACCCCCCCACAAAGTCCATCCTCACCCTCCCTCTCTACCCCCCACATAGTCCCTCCTCACCTTCCCTCTCTGCCCCCCTTACATAGTCCCTCCTCACCTTTCTCTGTCTACCCCTCCCCCCCTCCCCCACGTATCCCCTCGGTACCTTCACACGTCTACCACATCTCCCATCAGATGACCACAACTAGAGGCTCCAGTCAAATACAAATCTAAATGTTTCCCATCAGCCCCTGTGTTCATGAAGTTAAGCTTGTTCCTCTGGTACCATCAAGAAAATGGGCGCATTTCATCTGTGTGTTTGTCGGTGTAATGGCTGGTAATGTAAGGGGTTGGTAGGCTCAGGACACTTTCAAAGAAAATACCTAAACAGCAGTTGGTTCTGACGGTACAGAATAAATACTACGTGATGTGTCAAAGTGTTGCCAAGGTGATTAATTCCAATAACATCTTTCCTCTCACATATTGGCGGCTGACAATTAGAATTCTGCTAATTATTGTACAGATTATTGTGACCAGTTTATGAAAACTCAAGAATGTTGCTTTTGGCAACATGACAGAGTCTATTGCTGAAGTGTGAAAACGAATTTTCCCCTAAACATTGTTTATAACCATGTCAGAGGATATTGGTTATCTTCTTAGGGATAGGGGGCAGTATTCAAACGTTTGGATGAATGAGGTGCCCAAAGTAAACTGCCTGTTACTCAGGCCCAGATGCTAGGGTATGCATATAATTGGTAGTTAGAAAACACTCTAAAGTTTCCAAAACTGTTAAAACCTGTTATGGCTGCAATCCCCCTATTGGGATAAGTGTCATCAACAACCATGAATAGCATAGTGCTACATACAATAAATATTACTACAAATATTTGTATTCATGAAATCACAAGTGCAATATAGAATGCAATATAGATTGCAAGTGCAATGTCAGATTTTGAAATTATGCTTTACAGCGAAAGCAATCCAAGTGATTGTGTAAGTTTATCGATCGCACGATAAACATTAAGTACACTTAGCATCAGGTAGCTCGGTCACAAAAATCAGAAAAGCAATCTTCGGATGTTTTCACTCACAAGACTCCCAGTTACACAACAAATGTTCTGTTTGTTCCGTAAAGATGATTTTTATATCCAAAATACCTCTGTTTGTTTGTCGCGTTATGTTCAGAAATCCACAGGAAAGAGCGGTCACGACAACGCAGATGAAAATTCCAAATAGTTTCCATTATGTCCACAGAAACATGTAAAAAATATATATATAATCAATTCTCAGGTTGTTTTTAAAATATAGAATCGATAATATATCAACCGTAAATGTCTTTCACAGTAGGAGAGGGAAAGGAAATGGCTGTCCGAATTCTGTTGCGCGAGCAAAACTCATGTGACCACTTGACGCGATGTTATCGTTCTGGCTAATTTTTCTAAATAAAAGCCTGTATTTATGTCTGAAGACTGTTGACACCTTGAGGAAGCGATAGGAAAATTAATCTGGTTCATATCCCTTTAAATCCAGTAAAGGGAGGCTATGGAACATGGAGTTTTCAAAATAGAAGCCACTTCCGGTTTAGATTTTCCTCACGGTTTCGCCTGCAATATCATTTATTTTATACTCACAGACAATATTTTGACAGTTTTGGAAACTTTAGAGTGTTTTCTATCCAATACTAATAATAATATGCATATAGAAGCAACTGAGACTGAGGAGCTGGCCGTTTGCAATGGGCACCTTTTCATCCAAGCTACTCCAAGCTGCCCCTGCAGCCATATGAAGATAAAATCATGTCTGTGAGTATAACATAACTGATATTGCAGGTGAAAACCCGACGACAATCCATCCCGAGTTTTTTTTTTTTCAGCTCACCCCTGATTACTATGGCTGTCAATGGGAATATAAAAGGAATACCTCCCAGATTGCAGTTCCCAGGGCTTCCACTAGATGTCAACAGTCTTTAGAAAGATTTTCAGGCTTGTTTTTGAAAAAATGAGCGAAAATGTGTAGTTTTTGTAGATGGCTCCCATTTTGGCTGTAGTGTTTGTAGCGCGTTCCGGTGTGCATTTTGTTATTTATCTCTGGTAACAACAATACTATTCTCCATCTTAAATTTGAAAATGTATTTACATATTAGGGTACCTGAGGATTGATTCGAAACGTTGTTTGACTTGTTTATTGCCAACTTACGGGATTCATTTGTATGCATTTTGAACGAGGGAAACAGGATTACTGAGTCTTGCGCACCAATTAAACTATATTTTTTGGGATGTAAAGAAGGACTATCGAAAAAAATGACTATTTGTTATGTAGCTGGGACCCTTGTGATTGCAACCAGATGAAGATCTTCAAAGGTAAGTGGTTTATTTTAACGCTATTTCTGACTTTCGTGACGCCTCTGCTTGGATGGAAATGCTTTTGTGTGCGGGGCGCTGTCCTCATACTGTAGCTACTATAGGCCAGTCTCATACTGTAATTACTATAGGCCAGTCTCATACTGTAATTACTAAAGGCCAGTTTCATACTATAGGCCAGTCTAATACTGTAATTACTATAGGCCAGGCTCATACTGTAATTACTAGAGCCCAGTCTCGTACTGTAATTACTATAGGCCAGTCTCATACTGTAATTACTATAGGCCAGTCTCATACTGTAATTACTATAGGCCAGTCTCATACTGTAATTACTATAGGCCAGTCTCATACTGTAATTACTAAAGGCCAGTCTCATACTATAGGCCAGTCTCATACTGTAATTACTATAATCCAGTCTCGTACTGTAATTACTATAGTCCAGTCTCATACTGTAATTACTATAGGCCAGTCTCATACTGTAATTACTATAGGCCAGTCTCAAACTGTAGCTACTATAGGCCAGTCTCATACTGTAATTACTATAGGCCAGTCTCATAATGTAGCTACTATAGGCCAGTCTCATACTGTAATTACTATAGGCCAGTCTCATACTGTAGCTACTAAAGGCCAGTTTCATACTGTAGCTACTAAAGGCCAGTCTCATACTATAGCTACTATAGGCCAGTCTCATACTATAGCTACTATAGGCCAGTCTCAAACTGTAGCTACTATAGGCCAGTCTCATACTGTAGCTACTAAAGGCCAGTTTCATACTGTAACTACTATAGGCCAGTCTCATACTGTAACTACTATAGGGAGGTCTCATACTGTAACTACTATAGGCCAGTCTCATACTAGAATTACTATAGGCCAGTCTCATACTATAGGCCAGTCTCATACTGTAGCTACTACAGGCCAGTTTCATACTGTAGCTACTAAAGGCCTCTTCATACTGTAACTACTATAGGCCAGGCTCATACTGTAACTACTATAGGCCAGTCTCATACTATAATTACTATAGGCCAGTCTCATACTATAGGCCAGTCTCATACTGTAATTACTAAAGGCCAGTCTCATACTGTAATTACTATAGTCCAGTCTCGTACTGTAATTACTATAGGCCAGTCTCATACTGTAATTGCTATAGGCCAGTATCATACTGTAATTACTATAGGCCAGTCTCATAATGTAGCTACTATAGGCCAGTTTCATACTGTAGCTACTATAGGCCAGTCTCATACTGTAGCTACTATAGGCCAGTCTCATACTATAACTGCTATAGGCCAGTCTCATACTGTAGCTAATATAGGCCAGTCTCATACTGTAGCTACTATAGGCCAGTCTCATACTGTAGCTACTATAGGCCAGTCTCATACTGTAACTACTATAGGCCAGTCTCATACAGTAACTACTATAGGCCTCTACATACTGTAACTAATATTGGCCAGTCTCATACTGTAGTTACTACAGTCCAGTACCATACTGTAGCTACTATAGGCCTCTACATACTGTAACTACTATTGGCCAGTCTCATAGTGTAACTACTATAGGCCATTCTCATACTGTAGCTACTATAGGCCAGTCTCATACTGGAGTTACTATAGGCCTCTACATACTGTAGCTGCTATAGGCCAGTCTCATACTGTAGCTACTATAGACTTCTATATATTGTAGCTACTATAGGCCAGTCTCACACTGTAGCTGCTATAGGCCAGTCTCATACTGGAGTTACTATAGGGCTCTACATACTGTAGCTAATTTAGGCCTCTACATACTGTAGCTACAATAGGCCTTCACATACTGTAGTTACTATAGGCCAGTCTCATACTGTAGCTACGATAGACTTCTACATACTGTAGCTACTATAGGCCAGTCTCACACTGTAGCTACTATAGACTTCTACATATTGTAGCTACTATAGGCCAGCCTCAAACTGTAGCTACTATAGGCCAGTCTCAAACTGTAGCTACTATAGGGCAGTCTCATACTGTAGTTACTATTGGCCAGTCTCATACTGTTTCTACTATAGGCCCATTTCATACTGTAGCTACTACAGGCCCCTCTCATACTGTAGCTACTACAGGCCCGTCTTATACTGTAGTCACTATAGGCCCGTCTCATACTGTAGCTACTACAGACCCATCTGATACTGTAGCTACGATAGGCCCGTCTCATACCGTAGCTACTGTTGTGTCTTTGGCTTTGCCGGATTAAGTGATATGACATGCTATTCTATAAAATAATTCCTCTGTAATTAATATTACCTGATTGAGCTAATCATGTAAATGTCGGGGCACCACAAAATAATGTATATAGAGCTGTTATCTTCCGAATAAACTCTTAAAGACCTGGTAGTCTTTTTCCTCAATAGCAGTCAATATTAATCATCACCTTATTCAGTCTCATCTGAAAGTTGTAAATTCTTGGTTATCTTCACCAACCCTGGCTAACAAGTTGAATCAGCAATACAACATTTCGTTTAATTATTTATTTACTAAATACCTAAACAATCACACAGAATTACACATACACAGGATGGGTCATACATTGGTTACTAATTATGTCATACATGAAAATGCATGTCCCTGGTGGACGGAGCCGATATGACGGCTGGTTACACAAAGGAACAGTTGGGATTGAATGAAAGAGCGAGAAGACTGAGGAACAAAAGGTTTTGTGTCTCTATCGGACTATGCTATTCTAAGCTATGTAACGTTATTGTAAATACAGAATCTTATGCATTCGAAATAGGCTAGTGAGTAAGAGTTCATACCAAGTTGCCATGTTATATGCTCATGCTATATTCTGCCTGGTATAGTTGAAATTCATCCTTCCGGCGTGTAGATCGTCACCTTCACATTGAGATTCGATGAAGAACAAGATTCTTGTCGTTCAACCAGAGATCACGCTGAGATTGGCTTAGTTCTGTAGGTGATCTTGTCCTTTTAACGCAGGGACCGCAAGTCCTCACGTCCTTGGAATAGAAAGTCAGATTTTTCTCAACGGCTTATATTGTGGTGAAGAGAAGGGCGTATTTCATAGTTTACAACCAATGTCTGTTCACTTGGGCGGGGCCTCTGAGTGAGCAGAGTCTTTACTGTAAAAACAATTCTGTCATTTAGAAGATAAAATTACATTTAGTCTTTTCACAAATAGTTTCTTGTTTAACCATTTAAATTGCAAAACATTTCCAGGCACGTAAAAACAGCTCTTGAGTAAGATTCTGTGTGTGTGTGTGCACACGTGTGTGTCTTTGTGTGTGTGTGTGTGTGTGTGTGCATGTGTGCGTGCATGTATGCGTGCGTGCGTGTGCCTGTGTGTGTGTGTGTGTGTGTCTGTCTGTGGGACCTTGCTTTTCTCCGCCTCGTTTTCTATGCTGAATTTCTTTTTAAAGGTGCAGAATAAACGATCGCACTTATCGTGGTGTGTATTGAACCGTGTGTGTGTGTGTTCAGGCAAACAGCATGAATATAATCAGCATGCTAATACCGATGATAGTCTGACTTGTTCTGAATGGCGACGGGAATAGAAGGTGTTTTCTTCACAGGCATCATCACAAGGTGACCTTACACGATCACCTTTCCTCTCAGGGGTATCAGCGTAAAAAAAAAAAATCCTGTAATTTCTCTGTTCTGCTCCCGGCACTCTTTTCAATTACAACCTTCAAAACTTTCAATGGGAAACTATAAGAAAAAAAAGAAGAAGAAGATGAAGCCCTGTGCAATATCTACATCTGGGAAATAGGATGTGAATTTATGGAAAGGTCAAAATTAAATCAGAAAGGATGAATCCTTTAGAGAGCAGAGCAGGAATCCAAATGACCGTCATGAACGTTGTAGAGATATGTAGGCTTCACTGGAGTGGCTGCTGGCAAGGGCCTATCACTTCACATTGGGTTACAGAGAACTTTACGTGCGTTTTATAGGGGGGGGGGGGGGGCTTCGTAAACTAATGTGCTACAGTGAATTTCCCGTATCCCATATAAGCCCTGCAAGTGTTAGAACTAAAACAACCTGGTGTACAGTACAAAGCCAATAGGTAACTAGTTTGAGCAGATGTCCAATAAAATTTAAAAAAAGCCTTGATGACCGAACACTATTCAACACAGAGAGCAGCTGTGGATCTGAAGGGTAGAGGAGCACAAGGCATTTAACACAGCGGATGTGGTGTGTTGTTTTGTTGTTGTGTGTCTGTGTGTGGTTGTGTGTCTCTGTGGTTGTGTTTGTGTGGGGTTGTATGTGTGTGTGTGTGTGTGTGTGTGTGTGTGATTGTGTGTCTGTGTGTTGAGTGTGTGTGTGGTTGTGTGTCTATGTGTGGTTGTGTGTCTGTGTGTTGAGTGTGTGTGTGGTTGTGTGTGTGTGTGTGTGTGTGTGTGTGTGTGTGTGTGTGTGTGTCTGTGTGTTGAGTGTGTGTGTGGTTGTGTGTGTGTGTGGTTGTGTGTCTGTGTGTTGAGTGTGTGTGTGTGTGTATGTGGTTGTGTGTCCATGTGTGGTTCACATCAACCTGTTTATGCACATGTGATGAGCATTAGTTGCTCTGTATGTGTTTATACCGTGATGAATTAACATTTGACCACTTTACCATATCGCTGAATTGTATAATCTACTAAATATAGAATAATGTACCTCTAGTGTATACATGCATATGTGTCACTGAGCAAACATTGCAGACCTCCCACTCTGATCATCAGTGGCTGGGAATATTCATGCACATACTGCATCTGCTTGTTTTGTGTGTGTGTGGTTGTGTTCGGTTGTGTGTCTGTGTTTGGTTGTGTTCGGTTGTGTGTCTGTGTGTTGTTATGTGTGGTTGTGTGTTGTGTGTGGTTGTGTGTCTGTGTGTAGCCTATATGTGAGTATGCTGTTTACTTGTTTAATGTGAATTCTGAATGATGTATGCTGAAAGCTGAATTGGGATGCTAAATGCTGTATGCTGAATGCTAAATGATGTATGCTGAATGATGAATGCTAAATGCTGAATGCAGAATGCTAAATGCTGAATGCTAAATACTGTATGCTAAATGCTGTATGCTGTATGCTGAATGCTGAATGCTGAATGTTGAATGCTGTATGCTGAATGCTGAATGCTAAATGCTGAATGCTAAATTCAGTATGCTGAATGCTGTATGCTGTATACTGTATGCTGAATGTTGTATGCTGAATGCTGAATGCTGAATGCTGAATGTGAAATGCTGAAGGCTGAATGGGGATGCTGAGTGCTGAATTCTGAATGCTGTATGCTGTATGCTGTATGCTGTATGCTGAATGCAGAATGCCGGATGCTGAATGGGGGTGCTGAGTGCTGGATGCTGAATGGGGATGCTGGATGCTGGATGCTAAATGCCGATGCTGAGTGATGGCTGCTGAATGGGGATGCTGGATGCTGAATGTCGATGCTGAGTGCTGGATGCTGAATGGGGATGCTGAGTGCTGGATGCTGAATGCCGATGCTGAGTGCTGGATGCTGAATGCCGATGCTGAGTGCTGGATGCTGAATGCCGATGTTGAGTGCTGGATGCTGAATGCCGATGCTGAGTGCTGGATGCTGAATGCCGATGTTGAGTGCTGGATGCTGAATGCCGATGCTGAGTGCTGGATGCTGAATGCCGATGTTGAGTGCTGGATGCTGAATGCCGATGCTGAGTGCTGGATGATGAATGGGGATGCTGTATGCTGAATGCTCTATGCTGAATGCTGAATTCCGAACCCAGAATGCCGAATGCTGAATGCTGGATTGTTAGGCAGTTCTGTATTTTTCATTCACATCAACCTGTTTATGCACATGTGATGAGCATTAGTTACTCTGTATGTGTTTATACCGTGATGAATTAACATTTGACCACTTTACCATATCACTGAATTGTATAATCTACTAAATATAGAATAATATACCTCTAATGTATGCATGCATATGTGTCACTGAGCAAACATTGCAGACCTCCCACTCTGATCATCAGTGGCTGGGAATATTCATGCACATACTGCATCTGCTTGTGTGTGTGTGTGTGTGTGTGTGTGTGTGTGTGTGTGTGTGTGTGTGTGTGTGTGTGTGTGTGTGTGTGTGTGTGTGTGTGTGTGAGTATATCACTCCCCGTTCTCCCATTCTCCTTTACAATAAAAAAAGGACAACAAGAACACTAGGGAGCACACTTACTCCAGAAATGAATGAGAGAGACGTGGAGGGAGATGGAGAATGAAAGAAAGAGAATGGGAGAGAGAGGGAGGGAGAGGGGGAGAAGGAGAAGGAGAGGTGGAGGGGGGAGAAGGAGAGGGAGAGGAGGAGAGGGAGAGGGAGAGGCGGAGAGGGAGAGGGAGAGGCGAACAGGGGGAGAGGGGGAGAAGGAGAAGAAGAGCGGGAGAAGGAGAGGGGGAGAGGGGGAGGAGGAGAGGGAGTGGGAGAGGCGGAGAGGGGGAGAAGGAGAGGGAGAGGGGGAGAGGGGAGAGGGGGAGAAGGTGAGCGGGAGAAGGAGAGGGGGAGAGGGGGAGGAGGAGAGGGAGTGGGAGAGGCGGAGAGGGGGAGAAGGAGAGGGAGAGGTGGAGAAGGGGAGAAGGAGAGGGAGAGGGGGAGAAGGAGAGGGAGAGGGGGAGAAGGAGAGGGAGAGGGAGAGAAGGAGAGGGGGAGAGGGGGAGGGGGAGAAGGAGAGGGAGAGGGGGAGAAGGAGAGGGAGAGAATGAGAGGGAGGGGGGGAGAGGGGGGAGAAGGAGAGGGAGAGGGGGAGAAGGAGAGGGAGAGGGGGAGAAGGAGAGGGAGAGAAGGAGAGGGAGGGGGGGAGAGGGGGAGAAGGAGAGGCGGAGAGGGGGAGGGAGAGGTGGAGAAGGGGAGAAGGAGAGGGAGAGGGGGAGAAGGAGAGGGAGAGGGGGAGAAGGAGAGGGAGAGAAGGAGAGGGGGAGAGGGGGAGGGGGAGAAGGAGAGGGAGAGGGGGAGAAGGAGAGGGAGAGGGGGAGAAGGAGAGGGAGAGAATGAGAGGGAGGGGGGGAGAGGGGGAGAAGGAGAGGGAGAGGGGGAGAAGGAGAGGGAGAGGGGGAGAAGGAGAGGGAGAGAAGGAGAGGGAGGGGGGGAGAGGGGGAGAAGGAGAGGCGGAGAGGGGGAGGGAGAGGTGGAGAGGGAGAGGAAGAAGGAGAGGTAGAGAGTGTGTGCGTGTGAGTGTCTTATATAGGATAATCTTGATGTCAGGTCTGATTTCATTAGAGGGACTAATCAGGTCCATATATTTTAAATGCTGCTTTCATTTCTGTAATCTCTACATGTCTTTTGCCTCAAAGGCAGAGCTAACATCCGAAGCTGAAAGACTGAAACAGGCAGAACTACCGTCACAGAGAAAACATCACAACATGGAACATTGAAACAGGCAGAACTAATGTCATAGTGTGTGTGTTTATATGAGGGTATGTGTATATGCGTGTGTGTGTGTGTGTTTGTATATGCCTGTGTTTGTATATATATGTGTGTGTGTGTGTGTGTGTGTGTGTGTGTGTGTGTGTGTGTGTGTGTGTGTGTGTGTGTGTGTGTGTGTGTGTGTGTGTGTGTGTGTGTGTGTGTGTGTGTGTGTGCGTGCGTGCGTGTGTGTGTGAATGTTTAAGTGTGTATGTGTGCGTACATTCACGTGTGTGTGTGTGTGTCCTTGCATATGTTTGTTTATGTTTCATCTGTTTAATTCAGTTAGTGAAGGCAGTGTGTTTAATTCAGTTAGTGAAGGCAGTGTGTTTAATTCAGTTAGTGAAGGCAGTGTGTTTAATTCAGTTAGTGAAGGCAGTGTGTTTAATTCAGTTAGTGAAGGCAGTGTGTTTAATTCAGTTAGTGAAGGCAGTGTGTTTAATTCAGTTAGTGAAGGCAGTGTGTTTATGTCAGTGAGTGAAGGCAGTGTGTTTATGTCAGTGAGTGAAGGCAGTGTGTTTAATTCAGTTAGTGAAGGCAGTGTGTTTAATTCAGTTAGTGAAGGCAGTGTGTTTAATTCAGTTAGTGAAGGCAGTGTGTTTAATTCAGTGAGTGAAGGCAGTGTGTTTAATTCAATTAGTGAAGGCAGTGTGTTTAATTCAGTTAGTGAAGGCAGTGTGTTTAATTCAGTTAGTGAAGGCAGTGTGTTTAATTCAGTTAGTGAAGGCAGTGTGTTTAATTCCGTTAGTGAAGGCAGTGTGTTTATGTCAGTTAGTGAAGGCAGTGTGTTTTATTCAGTTAGGGTAACGCTGTACGATCCGTTACCCATGTACTTACACTGACCGTCCATACACATCTGTAACGCCGTAATTGTGCACCAAAGTCCACTCAACAGAAGGTTACAATGACCGAGAAGTATTCCTTCACTGTATGTGGAGGAAGGAAAACCCAGTTTGAAATACAAAACTGGCAAACAATCACAGACGTCCTGAGAAGACTGGGACGTCCAGAGGTAGTGATAAAGTCCTTGAAGCACAAACCTGCAGGGAAGTCAAGAGTGGCTTTACGGTGTCAAATAGACAGACAGAGCAGAAGTTAACATTTGTATTTATTTAACTAGGCAATTCAGTTAAGATCAAGTTCTTATTTACAATGACAGCTGACTAGGGCACAGTGGGTTAATTGCCTTGATCAGAACAACATATTTTTTACCTTGTCAGCTCAGGGATTTGATCCAGCAACCTTTGCAGTTACCAGCCCAACACTTTAACCACTAGGCTACCTGCCACCCATAGGCAAAATTTTGCCCCACATATCCCTCGGGAGAAACAGAAGAGAGCCTCGAGGACATGCGGAAAGCTCTAGGAACAACAGAGAGACAGTGAAGATCAACATGGAGAAGACGTTTGCGTACAGGAGACATGAAGTTAGAGGACTTCATGGGACTTCATGGCAAGATGGTAGAGGACTTCATGGCAAGATGGTAGAGGACTTCATGGCAAGATGGTAGAGGACTTCATGGCAAGATGGGCGAGGACTTCATGGCAAGATGGTAGAGAAGACGTTTGCGTACAGGAGACATGAAGTTAGAGGACTTCATGGGACTTCATGGCAAGATGGTAGAGGACTTCATGGCAAGATGGTAGAGGACTTCATGGCAAGATGGTAGAGGACTTCATGGCAAGATGGGCGAGGACTTCATGGCAAGATGGTAGAGGACTTCATGGCAAGATGGTAGAGGACTTCATGGCAAGATGGTAGAGGACTTCATGGCAAGATGGTAGAGGACTTCATGGCAAGATGGTAGAGGACTTCATGTCAAGATGGTAGAGGACTTCATGTCAAGATGGTAGAGGACTTCATGTCAAGATGGTAGAGGACTTCATGTCAAGATGGTAGAGGACTTCATGTCAAGATGGTAGAGGACTTCATGTCAAGATGGTAGAGGACTTCATGTCAAGATGGTAGAGGACTTCATGTCAAGATGGCAGAGGACTTCATGACAAGATGGTAGAGAACTTCATGTCAAGATGGTAGAGGGCTTCATGTCAAGATGGTAGAGGACTTCATGTCAAGATGGTAGAGGACTTCATGTCAAGATGGTAGAGGACTTCATGTCAAGATGGTAGAGGACTTCATGTCAAGATGGCAGAGGACTTCATGACAAGATGGTAGAGGACTTCATGTCAAGATGGTAGAGGACTTCATGTCAAGATGGTAGAGGACTTCATGTCAAGATGGTAGAGGACTTCATGTCAAGATGGTAGAGGACTTCATGTCAAGATGGTAGAGGACTTCATGTCAAGATGGTAGAGGACTTCATGACAAGATGGTAGAGGACTTCATGGCAAGATGGTAGAGGACTTCATGGCAAGATGGTAGAGGACTTCATGTCAAGATGGGCAAGGACTTCATGTCAAGATGGTAGAGGACTTCATGTCAAGATGGTAGAGGACTTCATGTCAAGATGGTAGAGGACTTCATGTCAAGATGGGCGAGGACTTCATGTCAAGATGGTAGAGGACTTCATGTCAAGATGGTAGAGGACTTCATGTCAAGATGGTAGAGGACTTCATGTCAAGATGGCCTGCGCTCTTTGAAGTCATTGAGGTGAATTATCCATGCTTGTCTCATTGTCGATCTATTCAGTTTGTTATCTGGGATTTGTTGGCGGAAGGTATTAGATCGTTTTCCCTCAGCTTTGCCAAATATGTGAGCCTTATTCAGAGTTAACACCATTTGGTTTGTTATCTGGGATTTGTTGGCGGAAGGTATTAGATCGTTTTCCCTCAGCTTTGCCACATACGTGAGCCTTATTCAGAGTTAACACCATTTGTGCCGACTGTCTAGTTATTTCTCTCCCTCTAGATTGCTGCTTGTGTGATCATCTCCAGTCTATTCTCCTTTCTGCAGTTTTTAAAATTGAATTTGTTTTAACTACTATTCTCAGGTCAATGCTGAGTTTAAGAGAATCGCCACAAACCCCAACTCCAGTCCACATGTCTTTCTCAACGTAATATACACTCAGATAACCTGCAGATGTCGTTCCAAAGGAGGAGGAGGAGGACAGCTTAGGCAGAAGACTCATATGAATCATGGCACCTATGGCGGATGTAAGAATTCCTTCTGCTTCAAAAGACACATTCATATGTGGTTCTACACCAAAAGATGACTTCAAAATAAGACATAAACACATCAAAAACGTATCTTTTCTTAGAATAGCAACATAGATGTCGGACGAGAGTGCGTCATAACGGTGGTGTGTGTGTACATGGGTGAAGACCCAGAAAACATTGTTCAGGAGTATGTGGTATGGTAATAGATTGAAGATAGATAGTTAATAGTTAAATAGATTTCCTTCTTCCTTCCTATTCTATTACTGTGTCATCTCCTCTGTCCTCCATCATATTCTACCACTAGCTATTCTATTACTGTGTCATCTCCTCTGTCCTCCATCATATTCTACCACTAGCTATTCTATTACTGTGTCATCACCTCTGTCCTCCATCATATTCTACCACTAGCTATTCTATTACTGTGTCATCACCTCTGTCCTCCATCATATTCTACCACTAGCTATTCTATTACTGTGTCATCTCCTCTGTCCTCCATCATATTCTACCACTAGCTATTCTATTACTGTGTCATCTCTTCTGACCTCTATCATATTCTATCACTAGCTATTCTATTACTGTGTCATCTCCTCTGTCCATCATCATATTCTCTGTCTTCAATCGTATTTCATTAGATTAGATGCACTTCTTGTTTTTCTTCCAGAATTGTATCATTCAGATTAAATACTCCATGTATTTTTGTTTGTTTGCATGAATTCTGAATACAGATCAATACAGATCAATACAGATCAATACAGATCAAATTGACTATGTCTCAAATGTCATCTAAATATGATCGAAATCTTGGCTAGAACCACTTAATTTTAGCCTTGTAATAGGCAGTGTTCAAATATTACCAGCAGTTCTCGATTAAGTTGACACTTAAAAGGACTCCAGTCTTGATTTGTTTACGTCTGTATCATGCTCATGTGCATCGTGAGCCATACTTTTTTTTTTTGCAATCTAGAGTCCCTAACTGTAAACACTTCATGAATGAATGACTCATTTTGTATGATTGACAAGTTTTTCAGGGCGTGGATGAAGAATCCATCAAGGCATTTTCCATTGAGGACACTACCGTGGGGATCTACATTATCAAAGACCAGAGGAGGAATCAGAGCCTTTAAGGCGTCAAGGTGCTGCAGGATCTGGGCAGCGTAGCGTTTTCAGTTGCAGTGCTGTTCGGCCACAGTGTAGTGTGAACCATGAACCTCAGTTACCCTACTGAGCTCCGCTGCACCTTAAGTCCTTTCAGAAGGTCTTTTTATTCAACTGAATGGGGGAAACCTGTTAATAACAAAGCTGTTGCATATAAATGTCTATTTCAGTGAGCTGTTTGGTTGTTGTGTTTCACACTGTATGTTGTTTTTCACACTGTATGTTTGACTTATGTTGAACTTGTTAGATTGTTCACAACAACAACAACAAAAATAAACAGAATGAGCATGATGTCCAACGATGGAGCTATCGTGATTATGTTAGATACTTTGTACACCGTTTTGAGTCATTCATTTTTTTTATGCTGCATGTGGAGTTCAGTTTCACTTTGTAGTGACTTTAAGTCAATACAATTAACATGTGTCAATATGTACACATATCTACCTCATTCTTTGTCTGTTACTCCTCGTAAATAAAATAACTACCTCGTTATGTAACAAAATGCATGAGAGAGATTGACCAATCATTGTCAGGACAACTCTTTTATATACAGATGTATACAGTTGAAGTCGGAAATATACATACACTTAGGTTGGAATCATTAAAACTCATTTTTCAACCACTCTACACATTTCTTGTTAACAAACTATAGTTTTGGCAAGTCGGTTAGGACATCTACTTTGTGCATGACATAAATCATTTTTACAACAATTGTTTACAGACAGATTATTTCACTTATAATTCACTGTATCACAATTTCAGTGGGTCAGAAGTTCACATAATGTCCCATAATGTGTGATCTCTGATTGGGAACCATATTTAGGTAGCCTGGGTTTCACTGTGTGTTTGTGGGTGATTGTTCCTGTCTCTGTGTTTTGCACCAGATAGGACTGTTTTAGGTTTTCGCACGTTTATTGTTTTGTAGTGTTCGTGTTTATCTTTTTGTTATTAAACATGAATCAAAGAAACCACGCTGCATTTTGGACCGCCTCTACTTCACCTAAAGAAAACCGTTACAGAATCACCCACCACAACAGGACCAAGCGGCGTGGTAACGGGCAACAGCAGCGAAAAGAGGAATGGACATGGGAGGACGGTTTGGACTGCAAGAGTATGGACTATACTACTTGGGAGGAAATAGACAGGTGGGCAGTCGACCCAGGGAGAGTGCCGGAGCCCGCCTGGGATTCGATGGAGCAGTGCGCGGAAGGTTACAGGAGAATGAGGTTGGCGAAGCAAGCACGGCGGCGCAGATGGAAGCCCGAGCCCAAAAATTTATTCAGAGGGGGCACAGGAGGAGTGTGGCATAGTCAGGAGTCAGACCTGAGCCAACTCCCCCCGTTTATCGTGAGGAGCCAAGGAGGAGCTCAGAACCAGAACTGGTGTTGGAGGTGAGCGAAGTAGAGACTGTGAAGGAGTTAATGGGGAAATTGGAGGAGAGAGATATGAGGGAGTTGCTGGTTTGGTGCATGAGGCACGACATTCGCCTGACGGAGCGTGTCAGGGATTTAATGGCACCTGGGTCAGCTCTCCATACTCATCCTGAGGTGTGTGCTAGGGGTCTGGTGAAGACTGTGCCAGCCTCATGCACCAGGCCTTCTGTGCATCTCCCTAGCCTTGCATGTCCTGTGCCATCTCAGCACTACAGTGCTCCTAGCAGTGATAACCGTGGCGGGCGTGGTGCTGGTCAGGCACCGTGTTATGCGGTGGGTCGCACGGTGTCCACAGTACGCATGCTTAGCCCGGTGCGCTACATCCCAGTTTCCCACATCTGCCGGGCTAGGGTGAGGATCCAGCCAGGGCGGTTGGTGCCAGCCCTGCTCTCAAGATCTCCAGTACGCCTTCACGGTCCGGTCCATCCAGTGCCACCTCCACACACCAGCCCTCCGGTGGCAGCTCCCCGCACCAGGCTTCCTGTGCGTGTCCTTGGCCCAGTACCACCAGTGCCAGCACCACGCATCAGGCCTACAGTGCGTCCCGCCTGTCCAGCGCTGCCGGGGCCTTCCTCCTCTCCAGCGCTGCCGGAGTCTCCCGCCTCTCCGGCGCTGCTAGACCCTTCCTCCTCTCCAGCGCAGCCGGAGTCTCCCGCCCGTCTGGCGCTGCTGCCGGAGCCCCTCAGCCCAGAGGCTCCAGAGCCCCTCAGCCCAGAGGCGCCAGAGCTTCCGCCCCGGCCCCTCTGTCCCGAGCTGCCGCCCCTCTGTCCCGAGCTGCTGCCCCTCTGTCCCGAGCTGCCGCCCCTCTGTCCCGAGCTGCCGCCCCTCTGTCCCGAGCTGCCGCCCCTCTGTGCCGAGCTGCCCCTCAGTCCAGTGGGGTCATTAAGTAGGGTCGCCGTGGCTAGGAGGCCATGGAAGCGGACAAGGTGGGGGACTAAGACTACTGTGAAGTGGGGGCCACGTCCAGCACCAGAGCCGCCACCGCGGACAGATGCCCACCCAGACCCTCCCCAATAGGTTCAGGTTTTGCGGCCGGAGTCCGCACCTTGGGGGGGGGGCACTGTCACACCCTGACCATAGTTTGCTTTGTATGTTTCTATGTTTTGGTTGGTCAGGGTCCCTTGTATATATCGTATATATCGTTTTTTTAAAACATGTTTTTCTTCGCATAGCTTTTAAAACATTTTGCTAAACCTCAACTTCTAAATACTCTCCTGCAACCCGCCTCACCCAATGTAGCTATTTTTCTCTAAAGTACTTATATTTACTTCGGATCCCCTCAACTGAAGCTATCCAGCTAACTACCAGGTATCAGTCAACAAACCATTGCTAGTGGTCTTCAGCTAACCGGTCATCAGCTAACCTTTAGCTTGGAAAGTTCTCGCCAATTCGAACAACGCGACTCTAACCAGAGCATAACGGACCTATATATATTTTTTTTTTATCCCCGGATTACCACCGTAAACAGAACATTTTCAGCTGGATCTTCACAACTAGCTAACTAGCTAACCGCAACCCCGGATGATTACTCCTGGCTAGCGTTTCCACCCACTTAGCTTTAAGCTAGCCCGGCCAGAGCTCCTGTGCTACCACCGAAGCATACTCCTGGGCTACAATATCCGGACCCACGACCGGTCTATCGATGTCACCGCATGAAGAGGCATAAACAGACTCACCCCATCGCGACGCCCCCCAAAGGCTAACTTTCTAGCCCTTGCTATCTCCTTGCTTGCTAATTCGGCCTGCTAACTGCTAGCTTGTTTAGCCCCGGTCTGCTAACTGCTACCTCGTTTAGCCCCGGTCCGCTAACTGCTACCTTGTTTAGCCCCGGCCTACTAGCTGTTAGCTTGTTAGCACAGGCCTGCTAACCGTCTGAATCGCCGCGTCCCAAACACTCACTGGACCCATATTTACTTTCAATCTCTTTTCGATTTTTTATTTGTTTATACCTTCCGGTAACCTGCCTCACCCAATGTGATACGGAATCGCTATTATTTTTAATTTTTAGAACACACTCAAGAACCTCCAAAAGCTAACCAGCTAACTAGCTACAAGCTATTTAGTCATTGTTAGCCACTGCTAGCGGCTTCTACCTTACCTGGATAATACTCGCCAGTCCAGCTTCCCTGCCCCATCCACCGCTGCCCCCTGAACACTGATCACTTGGCTACATAGCTGATGCATGCTGGACTGTCCATTAATCACGGTACTCCATTCTGCTTGTTTATGTTTTATCTGTCGGCCCCAGCTGCACTCAGGCTCTGTGTGTAGTTAATCCGACCCTCCATGCCTAGTCATCGCCATTTTACCTGCTGTTGTTGTGCAAGCTGATTAGCTGTTGTTGTCTCACCTACTGTTTTAGCTAGCTCTCCCAATTCAACACCTGTGATTACTGTATGCCTCGCTGTATGTCTCTCTCAAATGTCAATATGCCTTGTATACTGTTGTTCAGTTTAGTTATCATTGTTTTAGTTTACAATGGAGCCCCTAGTTCTACTCTTCATACCCCTGATACCTCCTTTGTCCCACCTCCCACACATGCGGTGACCTCACCCATTACAACCAGCATGTCCAGAGATACAACCTCTCTCATCATCACCCAGTGCCTGGGCTTACCTCCACTGTACCCGCACCCCACCATACCCATGTCTGCGCATTATGCCCTGAATATATTATACCATGCCCAGAAATCTGCTCCTTTTATTCTTTGTCCCCAACGGTCTAGGCGACCAGTTTTGATAGCCTTTAACCGCACCCTCATTCTACTCCTCCTCTGTTCCGCGGGTGATGTGGCGGTAAACCCAGGCCCTGCATGTCCCCAGGCACCCTCATTTGTTGACTTCTGTGATCGAAAAAGCCTTGGTTTCAAGCATGTCAACATCAGAAGCCTCCTCCCTAAGTTTGTTTTACTCACTGCTTTAGCACACTCTGCTAACCCTGATGTCCTTGCCGTGTCTGAATCCTGGCTCAGGAAGGTCACCAAAAATTCTGAGATTTCCATACCCAACTATAACATTTTCCGTCAAGATAGAACTGCCAAAGGGGGAGGAGTTGCAGTTTACTGCAGTGAGAGCCTGCAAAGTAATGTCATACTTTCCAGGTCCATACCCAAACAGTTCGAACTACTAATTTTGAAAATGACTCTCTCCAGAAATAAGTCTCTCACTGTTGCCGCCTGCTACCGACCCCCCTCAGCTCCCAGCTGTGCCCTGGACACCATTTGTGAATTGATCGCCCCCCATCTAGCTTCAGAGTTTGTTCTGTTAGGTGACCTAAACTGGGATATGCTTAACACCTCGGCAGTCCTACAATCTAAGCTAGATGCCCTCAATCTCACACAAATCATCAAGGAACCCACCAGGTACAACCTTAAATCTGTAAACAAGGGCACCCTCATAGACGTCATCCTGACCAACTGGCCCTCCAAATACACCTCTGCTGTCTTCAACCAGGATCTCAGCGATCACTGCCTCATTGCCTGTATCCGCTACGGAGCCACAGTCAAACGACCACCCCTCATCACTGTCAAACGCTCCCTAAAACACTTCTGTGAGCAGGCCTTTCTAATCGACCTGGCCCGGGTATCCTGGAAGGACATTGACCTCATCCCGTCAGTTGAGGATGCCTGGTCATTCTTTAAAAGTAACTTCCTCACCATTTTAGATAAGCATGCTCCGTTCAAAAAATGCAGAACTAAGAACAGATACAGCCCTTGGTTCACTCCAGACCTGACTGCCCTCGACCAGCACAAAAATATCCTGTGGCGGACTGCAATAGCATCGAATAGTCCCCGCGATATGCAACTGTTCAGGGAAGTCAGGAACCAATACACGCAGTGAGTCAGGAAAGCTAAGGCCAGCTTCTTCAGGCAGAAGTTTGCATCCTGTAGCTCCAACTCCAAAAAGTTCTGGGACACTGTGAAGTCCATGGAGAACAAGAGCACCTCCTCCCAGCTGCCCACTGCACTGAGGCTAGGTAACACGGTCACCACCGATAAATCCATGATTATCGAAAACGTTAACAAGCATTTCTCAACAGCTGGCCATGCCTTCCGCCTGGCTACTCCAACCTCAGCCAACAGCTCCCCCCCCCCCGCAGCTACTCGCCCAAGGCTCTCCAGATTCTCCTTTACCCAAATCCAGATAGCAGATGTTCTGAAAGAGCTGCAAAACCGGGACCCGTACAAATCAGCTGGGCTTTACAATCTGGACCCTCTATTTCTGAAACTATCCGCCGCCATTGTCGCAACCCCTATTACCAGCCTGTTCAACCTCTCTTTCATATCGTCTAAGATCCCCAAGGGTTGGAAAGCTGACGCAGTCATCCCCCTCTTCAAAGGGGGAGACACCCTGCACCCAAACTGTTACAGACCTATATCCATCCTGCCCTGCCTATCTAAGGTCTTCGAAAGCCAAGTCAACAAACAGGTCACTGACCATCTCGAATCCCACCGTACCTTCTCCGCTGTGCAATCGGGTTTCCGAGCCGGTCACGGGTGCACCTCAGCCATCCTCAAGGTACTAAACGATATCATAACCGCCATCGATAAAAGACTGTACTGTGCAGCCATCTTCATCGACCTTGCCAAGGCTTTCGACTCTGTCAATCATCATATTCTTATCGGCAGACTCAGTAGCCTCGGTTTTTCGGATGACTGCCTTGCCTGGTTCACCAATTACTTTGCAGGCAGAGTTCAGTGTGTCAAATCGGAGGCAGTCTCTATGGGGGTGCCACAGGGTTCAATCCTCGGGCCGACTCTTTTCTCTGAATATATCAATGATGTTGCTCTTGCTGCGTGCGATTCCCTGATCCACCTCTACGCAGACGACACCATTCTATATACTTCCGGCCCGTCCTTGGACACTGTACTATCTAACCTCCAAACGAGCTTCAATGCCATACAACACTCCTTCCGTGGCCTCCAACTGCTCTTAAACGCTAGTAAAACCAAATGCATGCTTTTCAACTGTTCGCTGCCTGCACCCGCACCCCTGACCAGCATCACCACCCTGGATGGTTCCGACCTTGAATATGTGGACATCTCTAAGTACCTAGGTGTCTGGCTAGACTGTAAACTCTCCTTCCAGACTCATATCAAACATCTCCAATCAAAAATCAAATCAAGAATCGGGTTTCTATTCCGCAACAAAGCCTCCTTCACTCACGCCGCAAAACTTACCCTAGTAAAACTGACTATCCTACCGATCCTCGACTTCGGCGATGTCATCTACAAAATTGCTTCCAACACTCAGCAAACTGGATGCAGTTTATCACAGTGCCATCCGTTTTGTCACTAAAGCACCTTATACCACCTACCACTGACTTGTATGCTCTAGTCGGCTGGCCCTCGCTACATATTCGTCGCCAGACCCACTGGCACCAGTCCATCTACAAGTCCATGCTAGGTAAAGCTCCACCTTATCTCAGTTCACTGGTCACGATGGCAACACCCATCCGTAGCACGCGCTCCAGCAGGTGTATCTCACTGATCATCCCTAAAGCCAACACCTCATTTGGCCGCCTTTCGTTCCAGTTCTCTGCTGCCTGTGACTGGAACGAATTGAAAAAATCGCTGAAGTTGGAGACTTTTATCTCCCTCACCAACTTCAAACATCTGCTGTCTGAGCAGTTAACCGATCGCTGCAGCTGTACATAGTCTATCGGTAAATAGCCCACCCATTTTTACCTACCTCATCCCCATACTTTTTTTGTTTATTCACTTTTCTGCTCTTTTGCACACCAATATCTCCACCTGTACATGACATTCTGATCATTTATCACTCCAGTGTTATTCATCTGCAAAATTGTAATTATTCGCCTACCTCCTCATGCCTTTTGCACACATTGTATATAGACTCCCCCTTTGTTTTCTACTGTGTTATTGACTTGTTAATCGTTTACTCCATGTGTAACTCTGTGTTGTCTGTTCACACTGCTATGCTTTATCTTGGCCAGGTCGCAGTTGCAAATGAGAACTTGTTCTCAACTAGTCTACCTGGTTAAATAAAGGTGAAATAAAAAAATAAAAAAATAAAAAGGGTGTGATCTGAGTGGGCATTCTATGTTGGATGTCTTGTTTGTCTATTTCTATGTCTGGCCTGATATGGTTCTCAATCAGAGGCAGGTGTTAGTCATTGTCTCTGATTGGGAACCATATTTAGGTAGCCTGGGTTTCACTGTGTGTTTGTGGGTGATTGTTCCTGTCTCTGTGTTTTGCACCAGATAGGACTGTTTTAGGTTTTCGCACGTTTGTTGTTTTGTTAGTTTATTCGTACAGTTTCTTTATTAAAGTACATTGAATAACAACCACGCTGCATTTTGGTCCGCCTCTACTTCACCTAAAGAAAACCCTTACACATAATAAACAATAAATACAACAAAAACTTGTCTGAAGAGGAGGTGTAGCAGGGATCGGACCAAAATGTAGCGTGGTAAGTGTCCATAGTTGCTTTTAATGAATAAACCGAAACACTACAAAACAATAACTGAACCGTGAATAACCACAACAGTACCGTGTGGTGAAACAGACACGGAAACAATCACCCACAAAGTACCCACAGAATATGGCTGCCTAAATATGGTTCCCAATCAGAGACAACGATAGACAGCTGCCTCTAATTGAGAACCAATCTAGGCAACCATAGACATACAATATACCTAGAATGGAAACAGCCCCATAAACATACAAAACCCATAGACAAGTCAAAACATAAACATCACCCATGTCACACCCTGACCTAACCAAAATAACAAGGAAAACAAAGAATACTAAGGTCAGGGTGTGACAATGTCACTGAATGTCACATGCTCCTTGCTTACACATCTTTAGCATGAGCTTTATATTGTCCTCTACCATTTTTTTGTAAATACAACCACTAAGGTAGAAAACGTTTCTTTGTTACTGTGCTTGGACTTCCAACACATTAAACTGTGGGTTTTATCTGGGCCATATGAATCACTGTGGGTTTTAGCTGGGCCATATGAATCACTGTGGGTTTTAGCTGGGCCATATGAATCACTGTGGGTTTTAGCTGGGCCATATGAATCACTGTGGACTCTAGATGGACCATATGAATCACTGTGGACTCTAGATGGACCATATGAATCACTGTGGACTCTAGCTGGGCCATATGAATCACTGTGGGTTTTAGCTGGGCCATATGAATCACTGTGGACTCTAGATGGACCATATGAATCACTGTGGGTTTTAGCTGGGCCATATGAATCACTGTGGGTTTTAGCTGGGCCATATGAATCACTGTGGACTCTAGCTGGGCCATATGAATCACTGTGGGCTCTAGATGGACCATATGAATCACTGTGGGTTTTAGCTGGGCCATATGAATCACTGTGGGTTTTAGCTGGGCCATATGAATCACTGTGGGTTTTAGCTGGGCCATATGAATCACTGTGGACTCTAGATGGACCATATGAATCACTGTGGACTCTAGATGGACCATATGAATCACTGTGGACTCTAGCTGGGCCATATGAATCACTGTGGGTTTTAGCTGGGCCATATGAATCACTGTGGACTCTAGATGGACCATATGAATCACTGTGGGTTTTAGCTGGGCCATATGAATCATTGTGGGTTTTAGCTGGGCCATATGAATCACTGTGGACTCTAGATGGGCCATATGAATCACTGTGGACTCTAGATGGACCATATGAATCACTGTGGACTCTAGATGGACCATATGAATCACTGTGGACTCTAGATGGACCATATGAATAACTGTGGACTCTAGCTGGGCCATATGAATCACTGTGGACTCTAGATGGACCATATGAATCACTCTGGGTTTTAGCTGGGCCATATGAATCACTGTGGGTTTTAGCTGGGCCATATGAATCACTGTGGGTTTTAGCTGGGCCATATGAATCACTGTGGGTTTTAGCTGGGCCATATGAATCACTGTGGACTCTAGATGGACAATATGAATCACTGTGGACTCTAGATGGACCATATGAATCGCTGTGGACTCTAGCTGGGCCATATGAATCACTGTGGGTTTTAGCTGGGCCATATGAATCACTGTGGACTCTAGCTGGGCCATATGAATCACAGTGGGCTCTAGATGGACCATATGAATCACTGTGGGTTTTAGCTGGGCCATATGAATCACTGTGGGTTTTAGCTGGGCCATATGAATCACTGTGGGTTTTAGCTGGGCCATATGAATCACTGTGGACTCTAGATGGACCATATGAATCACTGTGGACTCTAGATGGACCATATGAATCACTGTGGACTCTAGCTGGGCCATATGAATCACTGTGGGTTTTAGCTGGGCCATATGAATCACTGTGGACTCTAGATGGACCATATGAATCACTGTGGGTTTTAGCTGGGCCATATGAATCACTGTGGGTTTTAGCTGGGCCATATGAATCACTGTGGACTCTAGATGGGCCATATGAATCACTGTGGACTCTAGATGGACCATATGAATCACTGTGGACTCTAGATGGACCATATGAATCACTGTGGACTCTAGATGGACCATATGAATAACTGTGGACTCTAGCTGGGCCATATGAATCACTGTGGACTCTAGATGGACCATATGAATCACTGTGGACTCTAGATGGA
Source organism: Oncorhynchus kisutch (assembly GCF_002021735.2). Taxonomy (NCBI): domain Eukaryota; kingdom Metazoa; phylum Chordata; class Actinopteri; order Salmoniformes; family Salmonidae; genus Oncorhynchus; species Oncorhynchus kisutch. The sequence continues at coordinate 74,181,809 of NC_034175.2, read as the reverse complement.
CCATATGAATCACTGTGGACTCTAGCTGGGCCATATGAATCACTATGGGCTCTAGATGGACCATATAAATCACTGTGGACTCTAGATGGACCATATGAATCACTGTGGACTCTAGATGGACCATATGAATCACTGTGGACTCTAGATGGACCATATGAATCACTGTGGACTCTAGATGGACCATATGAATCACTGTGGACTCTAGATGGACCATATGAATCACTGTGGACTCTAGATGGACCATATGAATCACTGTGGGTTTTAGCTGGGCCATATGAATCACTGTGGGTTTTAGCTGGGCAATATGAATCACTGTGGACTCTAGATGGGCCATATGAATCACTGTGGACTCTAGATGGGCCATATGAATCACTGTGGACTCTAGATGGACCATATGAATCACTGTGGACTCTAGATGGGCCATATGAATCACTGTGGACTCTAGATGGACCATATGAATCACTGTGGACTCTAGATGGACCATATGAATCACTGTGGACTCTAGATGGACCATATGAATAACTGTGGACTCTAGATGGGCCATATGAATCACTGTGGACTCTAGATGGACCATATGAATCACTGTGGACTCTAGATGGACCATATGAATCACTGTGGACTCTAGCTGGGCCATATGAATCACTGTGGGTTTTAGCTGGGCCATATGAATCACTGTGGACTCTAGATGGACCATATGAATCACTGTGGGTTTTAGCTGGGCCATATGAATCACTGTGGGTTTTAGCTGGGCCATATGAATCACTGTGGACTCTAGATGGGCCATATGAATCACTGTGGACTCTAGATGGACCATATGAATCACGGCGGACTCTAGATGGACCATATGAATCACTGTGGACTCTAGATGGACCATATGAATAACTGTGGACTCTAGATGGACCATATGAATCACTGTGGACTCTAGATGGACCATATGAATCACTGTGGACTCTAGCTGGGCCATATGAATCACTGTGGGCTCTAGATGGACGATATAAATCACTGTGGACTCTAGATGGACCATATGAATCACTGTGGACTCTAGATGGAATATGAATCACTGTGGACTCTAGATGGACCATATGAATCACTGTGGACTCTAGATGGACCATATGAATCACTGTGGACTCTAGATGGACCATATGAATCACTGTGGACTCTAGATGGACCATATGAATCACTGTGGGTTTTAGCTGGGCCATATGAATCACTGTGGACTCTAGATGGACCATATGAATCACTGTGGGTTTTAGCTGGACCATATGAATCACTGTGGACTCTAGATGGACCATATGAATCACTGTTGACTCTAGATGGACCATGTGAACCACTGTGGACTCTAGATGGACAATATGAATCACTGTGGACTCTAGATGGACCATATGAATCACTGTGGACTCTAGATGGACCATATGAATCACTGTGGACTCTAGATAGACCATATGAATCACTGTGGACACTAGCTGGGCCATATGAACCACTGTGGAATCTAGATGGACCATACGAACCACTGTGGACTCTAGATGGACCCATATGAACCAATGTGGACTCTAGATAGACCATACGAACCACTGTGGACTCTAGCTGGACCATATGAATCACTGTGGACTCTAGATGGACCATATGAATCACTGTGGACTCTAGATGGACCATATGAATCACTGTGGACTCTAGATGGACCATATGAATAACTGTGGACTCTAGCTGGGCCATATGAATCACTGTGGACTCTAGATGGACCATATGAATCACTGTGGACTCTAGATGGACCATATGAATCACTGTGGACTCTAGATGGACCATATGAATAACTGTGGACTCTAGCTGGGCCATATGAATCACTGTGGACTCTAGATGGACCATATGAATCACTGTGGGTTTTAGCTGGGCCATATGAATCACTGTGGGTTTTAGCTGGGCCATATGAATCACTGTGGGTTTTAGCTGGGCCATATGAATCACTGTGGACTCTAGATGGACAATATGAATCACTGTGGACTCTAGATGGACCATATGAATCACTGTGGACTCTAGATGGACCATATGAATAACTGTGGACTCTAGCTGGGCCATATGAATCACTGTGGACTCTAGATGGACCATATGAATCACTGTGGGTTTTAGCTGGGCCATATGAATCACTGTGGGTTTTAGCTGGGCCATATGAATCACTGTGGGTTTTAGCTGGGCCATATGCATCACTGTGGACTCTAGATGGACAATATGAATCACTGTGGACTCTAGATGGACCATATGAATCACTGTGGACTCTAGCTGGGCCATATGAATCACTGTGGGTTTTAGCTGGGCCATATGAATCACTGTGGACTCTAGCTGGGCCATATGAATCACTGTGGGCTCTAGATGGACCATATGAATCACTGTGGGTTTTAGCTGGGCCATATGAATCACTGTGGACTCTAGATGGACCATATGAATCACTGTGGGTTTTAGCTGGGCCATATGAATCACTGTGGACTCTAGATGGACCATATGAATCACTGTGGGTTTTAGCTGGGCCATATGAATCACTGTGGGTTTTAGCTGGGCCATATGAATCACTGTGGACTCTAGATGGGCCATATGAATCACTGTGGACTCTAGATGGACCATATGAATCACTGTGGACTCTAGATGGACCATATGAATCACTGTGGACTCTAGATGGACCATATGAATAACTGTGGACTCTAGCTGGGCCATATGAATCACTGTGGACTCTAGATGGACCATATGAATCACTGTGGACTCTAGATGGACCATATGAATCACTGTGGACTCTAGCTGGGCCATATGAATCACTGTGGGCTCTAGATGGGCCATATGAATCACTGTGGACTCTATATGGACCATATGAATCACTGTGGACTCTAGATGGACCATATGAATCACTGTGGACTCTAGATGGACCATATGAATAACTGTGGACTCTAGCTGGGCCATATGAATCACTGTGGACTCTAGATGGACCATATGAATCACTGTGGACTCTAGATGGACCATATGAATCACTGTGGACTCTAGCTGGGCCATATGAATCACTGTGGGCTCTAGATGGACCATATAAATCACTGTGGACTCTAGATGGACCATATGAATCATTGTGGACTCTAGATGGACCATATGAATCACTGTGGACTCTAGATGGACCATATGAATCACTGTGGACTCTAGATGGACCATATGAATCACTGTGGACTCTAGATGGACCATATGAATCACTGTGGACTCTAGATGGACCATATGAATCACTGTGGGTTTTAGCTGGGCCATATGAATCACTGTGGGTTTTAGCTGGGCCATATGAATCACTGTGGACTCTAGATGGGCCATATGAATCACTGTGGACTCTAGATGGACCATATGAATCACTGTGGACTCTAGATGGGCCATATGAATCACTGTGGACTCTAGATGGGCCATATGAATCACTGTGGACTCTAGATGGACCATATGAATCACTGTGGACTCTAGATGGGCCATATGAATCACTGTGGACTCTAGATGGACCATATGAATCACTGTGGACTCTAGATGGACCATATGAATCACTGTGGACTCTAGATGGACCATATGAATAACTGTGGACTCTAGCTGGGCCATATGAATCACTGTGGACTCTAGATGGACCATATGAATCACTGTGGACTCTAGATGGACCATATGAATCACTGTGGACTCTAGCTGGGCCATATGAATCACTGTGGGTTTTAGCTGGGCCATATGAATCACTGTGGACTCTAGATGGACCATATGAATCACTGTGGGTTTTAGCTGGGCCATATGAATCACTGTGGGTTTTAGCTGGGCCATATGAATCACTGTGGACTCTAGATGGGCCATATGAATCACTGTGGACTCTAGATGGACCATATGAATCACTGTGGACTCTAGATGGACCATATGAATCACTGTGGACTCTAGATGGACCATATGAATAACTGTGGACTCTAGCTGGGCCATATGAATCACTGTGGACTCTAGATGGACCATATGAATCACTGTGGACTCTAGATGGACCATATGAATCACTGTGGACTCTAGCTGGGCCATATGAATCACTGTGGGCTCTAGATGGACCATATAAATCACTGTGGACTCTAGATGGACCATATGAATCACTGTGGACTCTAGATGGACCATATGAATCACTGTGGACTCTAGATGGACCATATGAATCACTGTGGACTCTAGCTGGGCCATATGAATCACTGTGGGTTTTAGCTGGGCCATATGAATCACTGTGGACTCTAGATGGACCATATGAATCACAGTGGGTTTTAGCTGGGCCATATGAATCACTGTGGGTTTTAGCTGGGCCATATGAATCACTGTGGACTCTAGATGGGCCATATGAATCACTGTGGACTCTAGATGGACCATATGAATCACTGTGGACTCTAGATGGACCATATGAATAACTGTGGACTCTAGCTGGGCCATATGAATCACTGTGGACTCTAGATGGACCATATGAATCACTGTGGACTCTAGATGGACCATATGAATCACTGTGGACTCTAGCTGGGCCATATGAATCACTGTGGGCTCTAGATGGACCATATAAATCACTGTGGACTCTAGATGGACCATATGAATCACTGTGGACTCTAGATGGACCATATGAATCACTGTGGACTCTAGATGGACCATATGAATCACTGTGGGTTTTAGCTGGGCCATATGAATCACTGTGGGTTTTAGCTGGGCCATATGAATCACTGTGGGTTTTAGCTGGGCCATATGAATCACTGTGGACTCTAGATGGACCATATGAATCACTGTGGACTCTAGATGGACCATATGAATCACTGTGGACTCTAGCTGGGCCATATGAATCACTGTGGGTTTTAGCTGGGCCATATGAATCACTGTGGACTCTAGATGGACCATATGAATCACTGTGGGTTTTAGCTGGGCCATATGAATCACTGTGGGTTTTAGCTGGGCCATATGAATCACTGTGGACTCTAGATGGGCCATATGAATCACTGTGGACTCTAGATGGACCATATGAATCACTGTGGACTCTAGATGGACCATATGAATCACTGTGGACTCTAGATGGACCATATGAATAACTGTGGACTCTAGCTGGGCCATATGAATCACTGTGGACTCTAGATGGACCATATGAATCACTGTGGACTCTAGATGGACCATATGAATCACTGTGGACTCTAGCTGGGCCATATGAATCACTGTGGGCTCTAGATGGACCATATAAATCACTGTGGACTCTAGATGGACCATATGAATCACTGTGGACTCTAGATGGACCATATGAATCACTGTGGACTCTAGATGGACCATATGAATCACTGTGGACTCTAGATGGACCATATGAATCACTGTGGACTCTAGATGGACCATATGAATCACTGTGGACTCTAGATGGACCATATGAATCACTGTGGGTTTTAGCTGGGCCATATGAATCACTGTGGGTTTTAGCTGGGCAATATGAATCACTGTGGACTCTAGATGGGCCATATGAATCACTGTGGACTCTAGATGGGCCATATGAATCACTGTGGACTCTAGATGGACCATATGAATCACTGTGGACTCTAGATGGGCCATATGAATCACTGTGGACTCTAGATGGACCATATGAATCACTGTGGACTCTAGATGGACCATATGAATCACTGTGGACTCTAGATGGACCATATGAATAACTGTGGACTCTAGATGGGCCATATGAATCACTGTGGACTCTAGATGGACCATATGAATCACTGTGGACTCTAGATGGACCATATGAATCACTGTGGACTCTAGCTGGGCCATATGAATCACTGTGGGTTTTAGCTGGGCCATATGAATCACTGTGGACTCTAGATGGACCATATGAATCACTGTGGGTTTTAGCTGGGCCATATGAATCACTGTGGGTTTTAGCTGGGCCATATGAATCACTGTGGACTCTAGATGGGCCATATGAATCACTGTGGACTCTAGATGGACCATATGAATCACGGCGGACTCTAGATGGACCATATGAATCACTGTGGACTCTAGATGGACCATATGAATAACTGTGGACTCTAGATGGACCATATGAATCACTGTGGACTCTAGATGGACCATATGAATCACTGTGGACTCTAGCTGGGCCATATGAATCACTGTGGGCTCTAGATGGACGATATAAATCACTGTGGACTCTAGATGGACCATATGAATCACTGTGGACTCTAGATGGAATATGAATCACTGTGGACTCTAGATGGACCATATGAATCACTGTGGACTCTAGATGGACCATATGAATCACTGTGGACTCTAGATGGACCATATGAATCACTGTGGACTCTAGATGGACCATATGAATCACTGTGGGTTTTAGCTGGGCCATATGAATCACTGTGGACTCTAGATGGACCATATGAATCACTGTGGGTTTTAGCTGGACCATATGAATCACTGTGGACTCTAGATGGACCATATGAATCACTGTTGACTCTAGATGGACCATGTGAACCACTGTGGACTCTAGATGGACAATATGAATCACTGTGGACTCTAGATGGACCATATGAATCACTGTGGACTCTAGATGGACCATATGAATCACTGTGGACTCTAGATAGACCATATGAATCACTGTGGACACTAGCTGGGCCATATGAACCACTGTGGAATCTAGATGGACCATACGAACCACTGTGGACTCTAGATGGACCCATATGAACCAATGTGGACTCTAGATAGACCATACGAACCACTGTGGACTCTAGCTGGACCATATGAATCACTGTGGACTCTAGATGGACCATATGAATCACTGTGGACTCTAGATGGACCATATGAATCACTGTGGACTCTAGATGGACCATATGAATAACTGTGGACTCTAGCTGGGCCATATGAATCACTGTGGACTCTAGATGGACCATATGAATCACTGTGGACTCTAGATGGACCATATGAATCACTGTGGACTCTAGATGGACCATATGAATAACTGTGGACTCTAGCTGGGCCATATGAATCACTGTGGACTCTAGATGGACCATATGAATCACTGTGGGTTTTAGCTGGGCCATATGAATCACTGTGGGTTTTAGCTGGGCCATATGAATCACTGTGGGTTTTAGCTGGGCCATATGAATCACTGTGGACTCTAGATGGACAATATGAATCACTGTGGACTCTAGATGGACCATATGAATCACTGTGGACTCTAGATGGACCATATGAATAACTGTGGACTCTAGCTGGGCCATATGAATCACTGTGGACTCTAGATGGACCATATGAATCACTGTGGGTTTTAGCTGGGCCATATGAATCACTGTGGGTTTTAGCTGGGCCATATGAATCACTGTGGGTTTTAGCTGGGCCATATGCATCACTGTGGACTCTAGATGGACAATATGAATCACTGTGGACTCTAGATGGACCATATGAATCACTGTGGACTCTAGCTGGGCCATATGAATCACTGTGGGTTTTAGCTGGGCCATATGAATCACTGTGGACTCTAGCTGGGCCATATGAATCACTGTGGGCTCTAGATGGACCATATGAATCACTGTGGGTTTTAGCTGGGCCATATGAATCACTGTGGACTCTAGATGGACCATATGAATCACTGTGGGTTTTAGCTGGGCCATATGAATCACTGTGGACTCTAGATGGACCATATGAATCACTGTGGGTTTTAGCTGGGCCATATGAATCACTGTGGGTTTTAGCTGGGCCATATGAATCACTGTGGACTCTAGATGGGCCATATGAATCACTGTGGACTCTAGATGGACCATATGAATCACTGTGGACTCTAGATGGACCATATGAATCACTGTGGACTCTAGATGGACCATATGAATAACTGTGGACTCTAGCTGGGCCATATGAATCACTGTGGACTCTAGATGGACCATATGAATCACTGTGGACTCTAGATGGACCATATGAATCACTGTGGACTCTAGCTGGGCCATATGAATCACTGTGGGCTCTAGATGGGCCATATGAATCACTGTGGACTCTAGATGGACCATATGAATCACTGTGGACTCTAGATGGACCATATGAATCACTGTGGACTCTAGATGGACCATATGAATAACTGTGGACTCTAGCTGGGCCATATGAATCACTGTGGACTCTAGATGGACCATATGAATCACTGTGGACTCTAGATGGACCATATGAATCACTGTGGACTCTAGCTGGGCCATATGAATCACTGTGGGCTCTAGATGGACCATATAAATCACTGTGGACTCTAGATGGACCATATGAATCATTGTGGACTCTAGATGGACCATATGAATCACTGTGGACTCTAGATGGACCATATGAATCACTGTGGACTCTAGATGGACCATATGAATCACTGTGGACTCTAGATGGACCATATGAATCACTGTGGACTCTAGATGGACCATATGAATCACTGTGGGTTTTAGCTGGGCCATATGAATCACTGTGGGTTTTAGCTGGGCCATATGAATCACTGTGGACTCTAGATGGGCCATATGAATCACTGTGGACTCTAGATGGACCATATGAATCACTGTGGACTCTAGATGGACCATATGAATCACTGTGGACTCTAGATGGACCATATGAATAACTGTGGACTCTAGATGGACCATATGAATCACTGTGGACTCTAGATGGGCCATATGAATCACTGTGGACTCTAGATGGGCCATATGAATCACTGTGGACTCTAGATGGACCATATGAATCACTGTGGACTCTAGATGGGCCATATGAATCACTGTGGACTCTAGATGGACCATATGAATCACTGTGGACTCTAGATGGACCATATGAATCACTGTGGACTCTAGATGGACCATATGAATAACTGTGGACTCTAGCTGGGCCATATGAATCACTGTGGACTCTAGATGGACCATATGAATCACTGTGGACTCTAGATGGACCATATGAATCACTGTGGACTCTAGCTGGGCCATATGAATCACTGTGGGTTTTAGCTGGGCCATATGAATCACTGTGGACTCTAGATGGACCATATGAATCACTGTGGGTTTTAGCTGGGCCATATGAATCACTGTGGGTTTTAGCTGGGCCATATGAATCACTGTGGACTCTAGATGGGCCATATGAATCACTGTGGACTCTAGATGGACCATATGAATCACTGTGGACTCTAGATGGACCATATGAATCACTGTGGACTCTAGATGGACCATATGAATAACTGTGGACTCTAGCTGGGCCATATGAATCACTGTGGACTCTAGATGGACCATATGAATCACTGTGGACTCTAGATGGACCATATGAATCACTGTGGACTCTAGCTGGGCCATATGAATCACTGTGGGCTCTAGATGGACCATATAAATCACTGTGGACTCTAGATGGACCATATGAATCACTGTGGACTCTAGATGGACCATATGAATCACTGTGGACTCTAGATGGACCATATGAATCACTGTGGACTCTAGATGGACCATATGAATCACTGTGGACTCTAGATGGACCATATGAATCACTGTGGACTCTAGCTGGGCCATATGAATCACTGTGGGTTTTAGCTGGGCCATATGAATCACTGTGGACTCTAGATGGACCATATGAATCACAGTGGGTTTTAGCTGGGCCATATGAATCACTGTGGGTTTTAGCTGGGCCATATGAATCACTGTGGACTCTAGATGGGCCATATGAATCACTGTGGACTCTAGATGGACCATATGAATCACTGTGGACTCTAGATGGACCATATGAATAACTGTGGACTCTAGCTGGGCCATATGAATCACTGTGGACTCTAGATGGACCATATGAATCACTGTGGACTCTAGATGGACCATATGAATCACTGTGGACTCTAGCTGGGCCATATGAATCACTGTGGGCTCTAGATGGACCATATAAATCACTGTGGACTCTAGATGGACCATATGAATCACTGTGGACTCTAGATGGACCATATGAATCACTGTGGACTCTAGATGGACCATATGAATCACTGTGGACTCTAGCTGGGCCATATGAATCACTGTGGGCTCTAGATGGACCATATGAATCACTGTGGACTCTAGATGGACCATATGAATCACTGTTGACTCTAGATGGACCATGTGAACCACTGTGGACTCTAGATGGACAATATGAATCACTGTGGACTCTAGATGGACCATATGAATCACTGTGGACTCTAGATGGACCATATGAATCACTGTGGACTCTAGATAGACCATATGAATCACTGTGGACACTAGCTGGGCCATATGAACCACTGTGGAATCTAGATGGACCATACGAACCACTGTGGACTCTAGATGGACCCATATGAACCAATGTGGACTCTAGATAGACCATACGAACCACTGTGGACTCTAGCTGGACCATATTAACCACTGTGGGCTCTAGATGGACCATATTAACCACTGTGGACTCTAGCTGGACCATATTAACCACTGTGGACTCTAGCTGTACCATTGAAACCAATTACCTATGTGAGTACTTAAAATGGCCTATGAGGTTGGTTTTTGTACTCTGTGTAATGGGACACACGTGCCTAAAGTTCTCTTGTCATCTGTGTTCGCTGGGCTATAGCAGTTTGCAGACACATCACTAATGCATTCTTATTGTCTAAGCTTCTTGTCGTTTAGAGTTGGAATGATATAGATCAGAGGTTTGTCAAAACAACCCAATCATTGTTTTATTGATATTTGAATGAAAAATGAGAGGCAAAGGAAAGGGAAAGACCGGTAATTGTCTGGTAGTCGAAGCCAGATCTTCCCCAACCTAAGGAAGGAAAGATGGAGAGATGGAAAGACAGAGATGGAGAAAGAGAGACGGAGAGACAATTAGAAGAAGGTAAGACTAGGGCTGTGGCGGTCATGAAATCTTGTCAGCCGGTTAATGTCATGGAAAAGCCTGCCGGTCTCACGGTAATTGGCTGTTAATTAACATGAACATATTTAGCACCTCAAGGTAACAATCTGCTGATGCACAGCTTTGGGACATCTACATTTAAAGTGGCTACGTTGAGCAGAAAAGGGATCATTTGTTTGGCAACTTTACTTGTGAATGAAACCAACCATACAATATTGCAGAAATCAAGACAAATATGGACTGAATGATGTGACTACAGGCTGAATGATGTGACTACAGGCTGAATGATGTGACTACAGGATGAATGATGTGACTACAGGCTGAATGCTGTGACTACAGGCTGAATGATGTGACTACAGGCTGAATGATGTGACTACAGGCTGAATGACGTAACTACAGGCTGAATGATGTGACTACAGGCTGAATGACTTGACTACAGGCTGAATGATGTGACTACAGGCTGAATGATGTGACTACAGGCTGAATGATGTGACTCCATGCTGAATGATGTGACTACATACTGAATGATGTGACTACAGGCTGAATGATGTGACTACATACTGAATGATATGACTACATACCGAATGATGTGACTACAGGCTGAATGATGTGACTACATACTGAATGATGTGACTACAGACTGAATGATGTGACTACAGGCTGAATGATGTGACTACATACTGAATGATGTGACTACAGGCTGAATGATGTGACTACATACTGAATGATGTGACTATATATTGAATGATGTGACTACAGGCTGAATGATGTGACTACATACTGAATGACGTGACTACAGGCTACATGATGTGACTACAGGCTGAATGATGTGACTACATACTGAATGATGTGACTACAGGCTGAATGATGTGACTACAGGCTCCATGATGTGACTACAGGCTCCATGATGTGACTACAGGCTGAATGATGTGACTACATACTGAATGATGTGACTAAGGGAAAGACCGGTAATTGTCTGGTAGTCGAAGCCAGATCTTCCCCAACCTAAGGAAGGAAAGATGGAGAGATGGAAAGACAGAGATGGAGAAAGAGAGACGGAGAGACAATTAGAAGAAGGTAAGACTAGGGCTGTGGCGGTCATGAAATCTTGTCAGCCGGTTAATGTCATGGAAAAGCCTGCCGGTCTCACGGTAATTGGCTGTTAATTAACATGAACATATTTAGCACCTCAAGGTAACAATCTGCTGATGCACAGCTTTGGGACATCTACATTTAAAGTGGCTACGTTGAGCAGAAAAGGGATCATTTGTTTGGCAACTTTACTTGTGAATGAAACCAACCATACAATATTGCAGAAATCAAGACAAATATGGACTGAATGATGTGACTACAGGCTGAATGATGTGACTACAGGCTGAATGATGTGACTACAGGCTGAATGATGTGACTACATACTGAATGATGTGACTACAGGCTGAATGATGTGACTACAGGCTGAATGATGTGACTACCGGCTGAATGATGTGACTACAGGCTGAATGATGTGACTACAGACTGAATGATGTGACTACAGGCTGAATGATGTGACTACAGGCTGAATGATGTGACTACAGGCTGAATGATGTGACTACAGGCTGAATGACGTAACTACAGGCTGAATGATGTGACTACAGACTGAATGATGTGACTACAGGCTGAATGATGTGACTACAGGCTGAATGATGTGACTACAGGCTGAATGATGTGACTACAGGATGAATGATGTGACTACAGGATGAATGATGTGCCTACAGACTGAATGATGTGACTACAGACTGAATGCTGTGACTACAGGCTGAATGATGTGACTACATACTGAATGATGTGACTACAGGCTGAATGATGTGACTACATACTGAATGATGTGACTACAGGCTGAATGATGTGACTAGACTGAATGATGTGACTACATACTGAATCAAATCAAATCAAATGTATTTATATAGCCCTTTGTACATCAGCTGATATCTCAAAGTGCTGTACAGAATTAGAATGACATGACTACAGGCTCCATGATGTGACTACAGGCTCCCTGATGTGACGACAGGCTCCATGATGTGACGACAGGCTCCATGATGTGACGACAGGCTCCATGATGTGAATTCAGGCTGAATGATGTGACTTCAGGCTACTAATGATTTTAGAAAGTCGCAAAAGTAGCTTGCACAGGTGCTGTCCCTTGCCTCAATGTTAAGCGGAGCGACACAGGGTAACCCAAGAGCAGATTCAAATGTGAAAACAGGGATGAATGAACCAAATATTTATTGTACACAGGGAATTATGGAGTGCAGAAAAAACAGATGTGGAGACTGAGGTTGGAGTTGGCTGAGTAGAACAGGGTAAATAGGTCCTGAGGGGAATCCAAGGTAGTGGTGATGAGTAAAATACAGAGCAAGGTAGTTGGGTGGTGAGATGTGGAACAGGAGACAGGAGCCAGAGACAGAGCGGTAACTGCAATGAAAGGATAAACAGTGTCAGGCAGGGAAACAGGCACAGCAGAGTAACAGGATATTGAGTAATAATAAATGGCTAGGATCATGATCTGACTGAGCAGAGATTACGATCTGGCAGAGTGGAAGTGGCAGGACTGAGTGTTTGTAGAAGTCTTGATTATGGAATGAGTTGCAGCTGGTAGGTATCTGCTCCAGCACACCTGTCTCCAACCACACAATCACACAGAGAGGGAGAGGGAGTGCATGCTCAGCCCCCTTCTATACTCCCTGTTCACTCACGACTGTGTGGCCATGCACGCCTCCAACTCAATCATCACGTTTGCAGACGACACAACAGTAGTGGACTTGATTACCAACAATGACTAGACAGTCTACAGGGAGGAGGTGAGGGCACTCGGAGTGTGGTTTCAGGAAAACAACCTCTCACTCAACGTCAACAAAACAAAGGTGATGATCGTGGACTTCAGGAAACAGCAGAGGGAGCACCCCCCCTATCCACAGCGACGGGACAGCAGTTGAGAAATTGGAAAGTTATAAGTTCCTCGGCGTACACATCACAGACAAACTGAAATGGTCCACCCACACAGACAGCGTGGTGAAGAAGGTGCAACAGCACCTCTTCAACCTCAGGAGGCTGAAGAAAGTTGGCTTGTCACCTAAAACCCTGACAAACTTTTAGAGATGCACAATCAAGAGCATCCTGTCGGGCTTTATCACATTCTGGTACGGCAACTGCACCTCCCACAACCGTAAGGCTCTCCAGAGGGTGGTGCGGTCTGCACAACACATCACCGTTGTCAAACTACCTGCCCTCCAGGAAACCTACAGCACAACAGCTAACAGATTCACTACATGGAACAACAGATAGCCCTGTCTAAGCCGTGGGAGGGGGGGGATCTATCTGTTGTTCCATGTAGTGAGTCTGTTAGATCCCCCCTCCCACGGCTTAGACAGGGCTAACAGATTCACTACATGGAACAGCAGATTGTCCCCATCAAAAAATCAAAGGGAGTTTGTTCTGAAGTGTCTGCCCTATTATAGAGCGATATAAGAAAGATCCAGAAATATTATTAGTTGTTTGTTTTTTTTGTTTTTTACATCTATTTAACCCCTTATTTTTGGCACTAAACAGTGTCCATAAATAGTTTCATATTGTTTTTCTACTTGTACCGGGGGATGATCAGACGGTTCTTGTAAGGCCTGTGGGCATCCTGGAGAAGAACAGCCAAGAACATGTACTTGTTTTTGAGAGTCTCACCTTTCTCCAGGGCCATATTACTCTCTAGGCCAAAAGTTCTGACGCTACAGATGATTTTGTGAGATTACCCATTTTCGGGATTGTCTCATGGTCTGCCGCAGATGCGAAACATTGGATGCGTTGGATAAATATTTCTCTAGCTTAAACTGACAGATTTTTATTGGGATTTTTGTATTATGCTAATAGGATTTCCGCAGGGGGCGTGGACATCGATTTGAGAGGTTTTTAAACAGACACAATGACAGGCATAGAACAGGGTGTCTCTCAACTATACCAAACCAAATATATTCATACCAGAGACACAGACCAGAGACACAGACCAGATTGTTTGCTCTGCAGACTGCCTCGGCCATACAACAGATCTTCTAGGTTTCCCTAATGACAGGAAATGAAGAAAAATAAACGTCTATTTTTTTATGACCATCTGAGAAGCTGGTATTCTACATTATTATTTGGTGTCCGCAGTCGTCTTTCCATAGTCCATCATCATCATAAGTCATGAATTAAACATTAGATATGGACGTATGCGTGGATATATAATCCTTGGCTGCCTTGCCACAGAAAGATCATCTCAGTGTACCAGCATTAAATAAAAGAGGTCACCATGGAAAGGTTTAATCTCCTGAATGGACCAACGATGACATGGGAACAATCTAAAACGTTGTTTTTATTTGCTTCAAACTAAAACTACATGACTCCAATTGAAGAACCCACAAAAAACAAGTCCTCTTTTAGTCATTTTCCACAGAGGCATTAGTGGTTGTTTTCCATAATGCTCTCCATGTACAGTACCTCTGCAACACAGAGGCTAATGTGTCCTTCAGGGAGTCCAGGGGTTTGAGTTATTTTTACAGTGTGGAACACTGACTAGACTGATGGACAGAAATGGATGTGAAGTCAAGCATTCCCCAGAGGGACATGAGTAAAGCCTAAGGAGACATGACTACAGCCTAAGGAGACATGAGTAAAGCCTAAGGAGACATGACTACAGCCTAGGGAGACATGACTACAGCCTAAGGAGACATGAGTAAAGCCTAAGGAGACATGACTACAGCCTAGGGAGACATGACTACAGCCTAGGGAGACATGACTACAGCCTAAGGAGACATGACTACAGCCTAAGGAGACATGACTACAGCCCAGGGAGACATGACTACAGCCCAGGGAGACATGACTACAGCCTAAGGAGACATGACTACAGCCCAGGGAGACATGACTACAGCCTAAGGAGACATGACTACAGCCCAGGGAGACATGACTACAGCCTAAGGAGACATGACTACAGCCCAGGGAGACATGACTACAGCCTAGGGAGACATGACTACAGCCTAGGGAGACATGACTACAGCCTAAGGAGACATGACTACAGCCCAGGGAGACATGACTACAGCCTAGGGAGACATGACTACAGCCTAAGGAGACATGACTACAGCCCAGGAAGACATGACTACAGCCTAGGGAGACATGACTACAGCCCAGGAAGACATGACTACAGCCTAGGGAGACATGACTACAGCCTAGGGAGACATGACTACAGCCTAGGGAGACAGGACTACAGCCTTTATTGTGTTTTAATGATATACATCTGAATATATATTATATAATATGAGATAAAAGTAATAAAATATAAGATATAAGATACATGGCAAGTCACAGGATGTAAAGTCATAACTCAAATCATAATAATATGTAACAATGCTAAATATAATACCCTTTTCATCTGTTTTCTGATATGATTGTACAAGGTGTGTGTGTGTGTGTGTAATGACGTCATGGACATGAGTACTAGTATCAACATACAGTACCAGTCAAAGGTTTTTACACACCAACTCATTCCACGGTTTTTCTTTATTTTTACTATTTTCTACATTGTAGAATAATAGTGAAGACATCAAAACTATGAAATTACACATATGAAATCATGTAGTAACCTTAAAAATAATTAAACAAATCAAAATATGTATTTTTTTAAGAGACTTACTTGAGCCAAGAAACACGAGCAATGGACGTTGGCCCGTTGGAAATCTGTCCTTTTGTCTGATGAGTCCAAATTTGAGATTTTTGGTTCCAACCACTGTGTCTTTGTGAGATGCAGAGCAGGTGAACAGATGATTTGCGCATGTGTGGTTCCCACCGTGAAGCATGGAGGAGGAGGTGTGATGGTGTGGGGGTGCTTTTCTGGTGACACTGTCTGTGATTTATTAAGAATTCAAGGCATACTTAACCAGCTTGGCTACCACAGTATTCTGCAGCGATATGCCATCCCATGTGGTTTGCACTTAGCGGGACTATCATTTGTTTTTAAACAGGACAATGACCCAACACACCTCCATGCTGTGTAAGGCCTATTTGGCCAAGAAGGAGAGTGATGCATCAGATTACCTGGCCTCCACAATCACCCAAACCCAACCCAATTGAGATGGTTTGGGATGAGTTGGACCGCAGAGTGAAGGAAAAGCAGCCAACAAGTGCTCAGCGTCTGTGGGAACTCCTTCAAGACTGTTGGAAAAGCATTCCAGGTGAAGCTGGTTGAGAGAATGCCAGGAGTGTTCAAAGCTGTCATCAAGGCAAAGGGTGACTATTTGAACAATCTCAAATTTAAAATATGTTTTGATTTGTTTAACACTTTTTTTGGAGACTACATGATTTCATTTGTGTTATTTCATAGTGCTAATGTATTCACAAATTGTCACAATCTTCCGCCGAAGAGGAGAGGCGAGAAGGATCGGAGGACCAAAATGCGGCGTGATATGTGTTCATGGTGAATATTTAATTAAAGAAAGTACTGAACACTGAATACAAAAACAATAAACCAATAACGACCGTGAAGCTAATAATGAGACCTGTGCTGACACAAGCAACTAGCATAGACAATCACCCACAAACAAACAGTGCAACCCAGGCTACCTAAGTATGATTCTCAATCAGAGACAACTAATGACACCTGCCTCTGATTGAGATCCATACTAGGCCGAAACATAGAAATCCCCAAATCATAGAAAAACAAACATAGACTGCCCACCCCAACTCACGCCCTGACCATAATAAATAATGACAAAACAAAGGAAATAAAGGTCAGAACGTGACACTAATTTTATTCAATGTAGAAAATCGTAAAAAATAAAGACAAATGCTTGAATGAGTAGGTGTGTCCAAACTTTTGACTGGTTCTATATATTCATTCATTATTTGAAGAGAAGGATTGAGAAGTTTTGAATCCTAAACAACCTGCATACACATTGTTTGAAGTACAATAGACCAACATATAATGCTTTCAGAAAGTATTCCCATTGACTTACTCCACGTTGTTTTAAAGCCTGATTTCAAAATGGATTAAACACATATTTTCTCACCCATCTACACACATAACTACAAGGTGAAAACATGTTTTAATATAGCTTTGCAAAAGTATTGTAAATTAAATATAAAAATCAAGAATCACCTATGGCAGTGTTTACAGCTGTGAGTCTCTCAAGGTAGGTCTCTCACATATGAATTGTACAATATTTTGCACATCATTATTTTAACAATTATTCAAGCTCTGTGAAGTTCTTGGTTCTTGATCATTGCTAGACAGACATTTGAAGTTTTTCCATAGATGTTCAAGCCAATTTAAGGTAAACACTGTAACTAGGCCACTCAGGAACATTCAATGCTGTATTGGTAAACCACTCCAGTGTATATTTGGCCTTGTGTTTTTAGGTTATTGTCCTGCTAAAAGGTGAATGTTTCCCATTGTCTGTTGGAAAGCAATCTGAACCAGGGTTTCCTCTAGCATTTTGCATGTGCTTAGCTGTATTCCAGTTTTTTTTACCCCCCCCCCCTTCCACAAATTAAAAAGATAAATACATCCTTGTCGATAGCAAGCATACCCATAACATGAGGCAGCCACCTGTCACGTTCTGACCTTTATTTCCTTTGTTTTGTCATTATTTAGTATGGTCAGGGCGTGAGTTGGGTGGGCAGTCTATGTTTGTTTTTCTATGATTTGGGTATTTCTATGTTTCGGCCTAGTATGGTTCTCAATCAGAGGCAGGTGTCATTAGTTGTCTCTGATTGAGAATCATACTTAGGTAGCCTGGGTGTCACTGTGTGTTTGTGGGTGATTGTTCCTGTCTCTGTGTTTTGCACCAGATAGGGCTGTTTTGAGTTTTCACATTTCTTGTTTTTGTTAGTTTGTTCATGTGAAGTGATTTATTAAAACATGAATCAAAACAACCACGCTGCGCTTTGGTCCGCCTCTCGTTCAGATGAAGAAAACCATTACAGAATCACCCACCCCGACAGGACCAAGCGGCGTGGTAAACAGCAGCTGCAGCAAAAGCAGCAGCAGGAGAAGGAACAGCAACAGCGAGGTCAGGATTTCGGGACATGGGAGCAGAATCTGGACTACACAACTTGGGAGGAGATAGACAGGTGGGCGGTCGACCCAGGGAGAGTGCCGGAGCCCGCCTGGGATTCAATGGAGCAGTGCAAGGAGGGTTACAGGAGGATGAGGTTGGCGAAGCCAGCACGGCAGTGCGACAGGTACGAGAGGCAGCCCCCCAAAAACATTTTGGGGGGGCAGACGAGGTGTGGTACTAAGCCAGGTAGCAGACCTGAGCTCACTCCTCGTGCTTATTATAAGCAGCGCATTACTGGTCAGGCACCGTGTTATGCGGTTAAGCGCACGGTGTCGCCAGTGCGTGCCCATAGCCCGGTGCGCTATAGGGCAGCCCCCCGAAAGTGCCATGCGAGTGTGGGCATTGAGCCAGGGCGTATGGTGCCTGCTCAGCGGGTCTGGTTGCCGGTACGCAGTTTTGGTCCAGGTTATCCTGCACCAGCTCTGCGTGCTGTGTCTCCGGGGCGCTGGGAGGGTGCAGTGCGTCCTCTGCCTGCGCTCAGCTCGTGCCAGGCAAATGTGGGAGTGGAGCCTAAGGGAGAGGTGCGTGTAGTAAGCACTAGATCTCCCAGCCCGGTTCAACCTGTGCCTGCACTCTGGAGGGTCCGGGCTAAAGTAGTTGTCCAGCCTGGGGAAGTGGTGCCAAGGTTGCGCACCAGAGCTCCAGTGCTCCCCCACAGCCCGGTCCTTCAGGTGCCTCCTCGTAACACCAAGCCTCCTGAAGGTCTCCCCAGCCTGGTGGTTCCTGTGGCAGCGCACCAGGCTGTCTCTCTGTCTCCTCCCTGCAGGTGGTCCTGTCTGTCCGGCGCTGCTGCCGGAGTCTCCCGCCTGTCCGGCGCTGCTGCCGGAGCCTCCCGCCTGTCCGGCGCTGCTGCCGGAGCCTCCCGCCTGTCCGGCGCCGCTGCCGGAGCCCCTCTGCCCAGATGAAGAAAACCATTACACCACCACCATGCTGGAAAATATGAAGAGTAGTACTCAGTGATGGGTTTTGGATTTGACCCAAACATAATGCTTTGTATTTTGTATATATACTTTAGATCCTTACAGCAAACAGGATGCATGTTTTGGAATACTTGTATTCTGTACAGGCTTCCTTCTTTTCATTCAGTCATTTAGGTTAATATTGTGGAGTAACTACAATGTTGATCCATCCTGAGTTTTCTCCTATAACAACCATTGAACTGTTTTAAAGTCATCACTGGCATCATGGTGAAATCCCTGAGCAGTTTCCTTTCTCTTCGGCAACTGAGTTAGGAAGTACACCTATCTCTCTATTTCTCTCCTCCTCTCAGCCTCTCCTCCTCTCTGCCCTCAGCTCTCCTTATTGTATGCTCTCCTGGAGAGCTAGTAATCTAGGAATTAGTTGTGGACTTGTTAGCACTCAGTGGGCTACAAACCACAGAGTCAGTGAGACTCAGATCTATATTAATCAGATCTATCCTAATCAAAGTAACACAGTTATGGAGTGCACACATGCACACGCATGGACACACACACATGCACACACACACACATGGACACACACACACACACACACACACATGGACACACACACACATGGACACACACACACACACACACATGGACACACACACACACACACACACACACATGGACAAACCCACACATGGACACACACACACATGGACACACACACACACACACATGCATACACACACAAACACACATACAGTATATTCAATATATTCAGTATATTGAATAGCCTACACACTCATATGCATCCATGTATTTCTTACACAGACAAGTATATGATTCATGTTCATGAAGACCCACAGCAAACCATCTCTTCCTCTCTTCTTCCCCTGAGATGTTGGGAGGCATGTTCACATGTACTCAGCTCCACAATAACACATCATCATCATCATCACCAGGGACTAGCAATGGAAGAAACTAAGTTTACTCTGATCAATAAATCATTTTGTTTTCCTCTTTCAGTACATGTTATGAAGTCAGTGAAGAGCTGGTTGGACGGGGTGCAGTATCTGTTGATATGAAACGTCTTTAAATGAAACAAAAGGGTTGGCAGGGTAGCCTAGTGGTTAGAGCGTTGGGCTAGTAACCGGAAGGTTGCAAGTTCAAACCCCCGAGCTGATAAGGTACAAATCTGTCGTTCTGCCCTTGAACAGGCAGTTAACCTACTGTTCCTAGACCCTAATTGAAAATAAAAATTTGTTCTTAACTGACTTGCCTGGTTAAATAAAGGTAAAAAAAAAAAAAAAAAGCTGGGTCTTATACTGGCGTTCCATATTAGTAGACGACTGATTAGAGCTTGAGCGGTTCTCCTCCTTTAGATCTGTGTGATGTCACCGAGAGGTTTTTGAGCCGTGGCAGAGTGACTGTACACCCAGGAACAGATGGTTTCACAGGATTTCTGCTCAACGATTTTGCTCTTAAACACTGTCTGTGTCCAAAATCGCACCTTGTTGCCTTTATAGAGCGTTACTTTTGACCAGGGCTCATAGGACTCGGGTATAAAGTAGTGCACTACACTACATAGGGAATGAAGTACAATTTGGGATGCATACAATATCTGGCCACTCATGTGAGCCTGACATGTTTTATGTGCTAATTATCAGAGCGAGACGAGAGAGACAGATCTAAATTAAGTGTTGGTTATGAAACAGAGAGAGTAGGGAGAAGGGGAGCTCACTCAGTCAGTGTGTGGTGCGTGATGTATGTACTGTACCTACTGTGGGTTTGTACTAAATCATGTTGAGTTAATGAGTTTGATGGTGATGGACGGGAGCCTGGAAACTCAACCTTGTGTTGTTGTATTTTTCTGTATGTATTCTCTCTATTGCTGTGTCTTAAATTCAAAATAAAAAATGGCTACCAGAAAAAAACCTGAATGTTAACCTTAAAGCTAGCAACATATTTTCGCATTATGTTGATTACCAACAGTAATTTAGACCTTTAAGAAGAAACTCTTGAGTAAAAAAAAAAGTAACAATCATAGCAAATTATAAATCTCATCAAAACATCATAAGGCAATCTACATTAGCACTAAAAAGATCATTTCCTATCATTTAAATGTAGTATGTTTTAGTTATAAGAATCTAAGTAAATACAACTTTTGTCAACTTTTGTGTAATTTTTTGGACAAAAAGTTATATAATTCACTTCATTGAAAGACATTGTCCAATAATATGTCTATAGTTTTCTTTATTAATTTACCCCATAGCCAGAATTAGCATCGCTGTTAGGGAAACAATATTAGTGGCCCAGGAGCTATGGCAACGTGCTTCAGAAAGCCATTCAAACTACATGGTACAGGACCCAGAATACCATAACAAGTTACACATGTAGAATACTGCGTGAAATTATAGGAATCGTAGTATTTCTATCATTGTCACGTCCTGGCCTTAGTTACCTTTGTTTTCTTTATTATTTTGGTTAGGCCAGGGTGTGACATGGGGATTTATGTGTTTGGTCTTGTCTAGGGTTTTTTGTAGATTTATGGGGTTGTGTTCTTTTAGGTGTCTAGGTAAGTCTATGGTTGCCTGGATTGGTTCTCAATCAGAGGCAGGTGTTTATCGTTGTCTCTGATTGGGAGCCATATTTAGGCAGCCATATGCTTTGGGTATTTTGTGGGTGATTGTTTCCTGTCTTTGTGTTTTCTGCACCAGTTAGGACAGTTTTGTTTTTTTACGTTTATTGTTTTGTAGTTAGTTCATGTTAAGTGTCTCTTATTAAAGAACCATGAACTATAACCACACTGCGTTTTGGTCTGCCTCTCATTCCCAGGAAGAAAGCCGTGACAATCATAGAAAATATTATTTATTGGGGGGGGGGATACAGCCCAATACAGCACTGGTTTCTGTATTACAGTTATACAGAGTATTCATACCACTAACAGACTTTTATGTTCTGTTTTGACTGCAACTAAGCACATGTCTACCTGAGGTAACTTTTGTACACGTCACACCCAGGCGATTAAATAAGGTGATCCACCTCTGCAGGTCATCTGTCTTTCCAGATGCTCTTTATGTAGTTTCATGGGCCTATCCGAGTTCTGTATTGCAGTTCTACGAATTCTTTTGGCAGATTTTTTTTGCATGCACAGGCTGGTTTTTGTACACAGTGATCAAATAAAATCAAATTTGATCGGTCACATTAGCCGATGTTATTGCGGGTGTAGCGAAAAGCTTGTAAAATGTTTGTGGTACAGTACTTGGTATAGAAAACCACATGGGGGAGATACAGCAGGTGATCTGTTTATATGATACAGGTCCCGCTCCACCCTCTGGTGGTATAGGTAACTTGTATTTATGTCTCTGGAGAAACTTAGATTCAAGCACAGTAACTATTCATCAAGTTACTATAGGCAGAATTCAGTGTTTTTGACTCCAAATTACTATAATTTTGAAAAGTCTGTATTGAAACACCAACCAATGATTTGGATTTGTTCAGAACAAGTTGATTGTCAAAATCATGAAAAATGGGAATACTTGCATAAACCACCTTTGGACTTTGATCAAAAATAACCCTCTGGGTTAAAATGATCCCAGTCGGTAGCTTAAGGATTAACGGGTGGGATACATTTTCTATAGCTTAGAATATGCTGCAATTCCTTGGGGTGGCAGGGTAGCCTTATGGTTAGTGCGTTGGGCCAGTAACAACAGGTTGTTAGATCGAATCCCCAAGCTGACAAGGTAGAAAACTGTTGCACATCATCATCTATCACTCCAGTGTTAATGCTAAATTGTAATTATTTAGCCTCTATAACCTATTGATTGCCTACCTCCAGACTCTTCTAAATTTGCCCACACTGTCAATAGATTTTTCTTTTTGTTCTATTGTGTTATTGACTGTACGCTTGTTTATTTGTAACTCTGTGTTGTTGTTTTTGCTGCACGTCTTTGCTTTATCTTGGCCAGGTCACTGTTGTAAATGAGAACTTGTTCTCAACTGGCCTACCTGGTTAAATAAAGGTGTTCTCAACTGGCCTACCTGGTTAAATAAAGGTGTTCTCAACTGGCCTACCTGGTTAAATAAAGGTGTTCTCAACTGGCCTACCTGGTTAAATAAAGGTGTTCTCAACTGGCCTACCTGGTTAAATAAAGGTGTTCTCAACTGGCCTACGTGGTTAAATAAAGGTGTTCTCAACTAGCCTACCTGGTTAAATAAAGGTAAATTAAAAATGTAAAAGTTAAATTAAAAGAAAAACATAATGACCAGTATGACCAGTATGAGGTAGAACCATAATGACCAGTATGAAGAACCATAATGACCAGTATGAGGTAGAACCATAATGACCAGTATGAACAGTATGAGGTAGAACCATAATGACCAGTATGACCAGTATGAGGTAGAACCATAATGACCAGTATGAACAGTATGAGGTAGAACCATAATGACCAGTATGAACAGTATGAGGTAGAACCATAATGACCAGTATGACCAGTATGAGGTAGAACCATAATGACCAGTATGAACAGTATGAGGTAGAACCATAATGACCAGTATGAACAGTATGAGGTAGAACCATAATGACCAGTATGAACAGTATGAGGTAGAACCATAATGACCAGTATGAGGTAAAACTATAATGACCAGTATGAGGTAGAACCATAATGACCAGTATGAACAGTATGAGGTAGAACCATAATGACCAGTATGAACAGTATGAGGTAGAACCATAATGACCAGTATGAACAGTATGAGGTAGAACCATAATGACCACTGTAAAGTCCATGGAGAATAAGAACACCTCCTCCCAGCTGCCCACTGCACTGAAGATAGGAAACACTGTCACCACTGATAAATCCACCATAATTGAGAATTTCAATAAGCATTTTTCTACGGCTGGCCATGCTTTCCACCTGGCTACTCCTACCCCGGACAACAGCACTGCACCCCCAACAGCAACTCGCCCAAGCCTTCCCCATTTCTCCTTCTCCCAAATCCATTCAGCTGATGTTCTGAAAGAGCTGCAAAATCTGGACCCCTACAAATCAGCCGGGCTAGACAATCTGGACCCTTTCTTTCTAAAATTATCTGCCGAAATTGTTGCCACCCCTATTACTAGCCTGTTCAACCTCTCTTTCGTGTCGTCTGAGATTCCAAAAGATTGGAAAGCAGCTGCGGTCATCCCCCTCTTCAAAGGGGGGGACACTCTTGACCCAAACTGCTACAGACCTATATCTATCCTACCGTGCCTTTCTAAGGTCTTCGAAAGCCAAGTCAACAAACAGATTACCGACCATTTCGAATCTCACCATACCTTCTCTGCTATGCAATCCGGTTTCAGAGCTGGTCATGGGTGCACCTCAGCCACGCTCAAGGTCCTAAACGATATCTTAACCGCCATCGATAAGAAACATTACTGTGCAGCCGTATTCATTGATCTGGCCAAGGCTTTCGACTCTGTCAATCACCATATCCTCATCGGCAGACTCGACAGCCTTGGTTTCTCAAATGATTGCCTCGCCTGGTTCACCAACTACTTCTCTGATAGAGTTCAGTGTGTCAAATCGGAGGGTCTGCTGTCCGGACCTCTGGCAGTCTCTATGGGGGTGCCACAGGGTTCAATTCTTGGACCGACTCTCTTCTCTGTATACATCAATGAGGTCGCTCTTGCTGCTGGTGAGTCCCTGATCCACCTCTACGCAGACGACACCATTCTGTATACTTCCGGCCCTTCTTTGGACACTGTGTTAACAACCCTCCAGGCATGCTTCAATGCCATACAACTCTCCTTCCGTGGCCTCCAATTGCTCTTAAATACAAGTAAAACTAAATGCATGCTCTTCAACCGATCGCTACCTGCACCTACCCGCCTGTCCAACATCACTACTCTGGACGGCTCTGACTTAGAATACGTGGACAACTACAAATACTTAGGTGTCTGGTTAGACTGTAAACTCTCCTTCCAGACCCATATCAAACATCTCCAATCCAAAGTTAAATCTAGAATTGGCTTCCTATTTCGCAACAAAGCATCCTTCACTCATGCTGCCAAACATACCCTTGTAAAACTGACCATCCTACCAATCCTCGACTTTGGCGATGTCATTTACAAAATAGCCTCCAATACCCTACTCAACAAATTGGATGCAGTCTATCACAGTGGAATCCGTTTTATCACCAAAGCCCCATATACTACCCACCATTGCGACCTGTACGCTCTCGTTGGCTGGCCCTCGCTTCATACTCGTCGCCAAACCCACTGGCTCCATGTCATCTACAAGACCCTGCTAGGTAAAGTCCCCCCTTATCTCAGCTCGCTGGTCACCATAGCATCTCCCACCTGTAGCACACGCTCCAGCAGGTATATCTCTCTAGTCACCCCCAAAACCAATTCCTTCTTTGGCCGCCTCTCCTTCCAGTTCTCTGCTGCCAATGACTGGAACGAACTACAAAAATCTCTGAAACTGGAAACACTTATCTCCCTCACTAGCTTTAAGCACCAACTGTCAGAGCAGCTCACAGATTACTGCACCTGTACATAGCCCACCTATAATTTAGCCCAAACAACTACCTCTTTCCCAACTGTATTTAATTTTAATTTATTTATTTATTTTGGTCCTTTGCACCCCATAATTTTTGTATTTCTACTTTGCACTTTCTTCCATTGCAAAACTACCATTCCAGTATTTTACTTGCTATATTGTATTTACTTTGCCATCGTGGCCTTTTTTGCCTTTACCTCCCTTCTCACCTCATTTGCTCACATTGTATATAGACTTGTTTATACTGCATTATTGACTGTATGTTTGTTTTTACTCCATGTGTAACTCTGTGTCGTTTTATCTGTCGAACTGCTTTGCTTTATCTTGGCCAGGTCGCAATTGTAAATGAGAACTTGTTCTCAACTTGCCTACCTGGTTAAATAAAGGTAAATAAATAAATAAAATAAATAATGACCAGTATGAGGTAGAACCATAATGACCAGTATGAGGTAGAACCATAATGACCAGTATGAGGTAGAACCATAATGACCAGTATGAGGTAGAACCATAATGACCAGTATGAGGTAGAACCATAATGACCAGTATGAGGTAGAACCATAATGACCAGTATGAGGTAGAACCATAATGACCAGTAGGAGGTAGAACCATAATGAACTGTATGTGAGTCTCCTCTCTTGCCTCCCCCTCTCAACAAGTTTTAAACACACAGCGACCAAGATGTTCCGCTCTTACCCTTCGCTCTACCAACAAGCTTGTTTTTCTACCCCCGAACAAGGCAGTTAACCCACTGTTCCTAGGCCGTCATTGTAAATAAGAATGTTTTCTTAACTGACTTGCCTAGTTAGATAAAGGTAAAATTAATGCATGGAAGTCATTGCTGGCTGTGCTTTGTCAAACCCCAGTGCACAGTTTTCAATGGGAATGACAGCAAGTCTCTTTGAAAAAAAAGGAAAACTTCCCAAGCTATGCAGAGGAACATGTTACTATAACATAATAACACGTACACAATACCTTGTAATGCTGCTGTAATCTTGCTCCAGCAAGACAACAACTCCGAGGAAGTTTTGTGCTAGCGTAGCACCTCCGCTTATAGCATGGAGGACAAAGGAGCACATCAAATGCTGTTTGAGAATCATCCTTAGTAACTGTCCACGACACATACGGTAAACTGTCTGTTCAGAGCCAAGACTGAATGAGCAGAACGTTCCCTGATGGTTTTAGAACTCAAATCAGTGCTTCTACCCCCCAATGTGCTGTATGTGGATGAGTTTCTCAACATCCCTTCATCATTAAGGGGTCATAATAATATAGTTTCTGTCACGTTCTGACCATAGTTCTGCTATTTTATTCTTTGTTTTAGTATGGGCAGGGCGTGAGTTGGGGTGGGCAGTCTGTTTGTTTTTCTATGTTGGTTTTTGTGTTCGGCCTAGTATGGTTCTCAATCAGAGGCAGGTGCCGTTAGTTGTCTCTGATTGAGAATCATACTTAGGTAGCCTGGGTTTCACTTTTGGTTTGTGGGTTTTTGTTTCTGTGTGAGTGTTTGGGCCACACGATACTGTTTCGGACTGGTAAATTCATGTCATCGTTTATTGTTTTGATTCAGTGTTCAGTGCTTTCTTTAACTAAAATCATCATGAACACTTACTGCGCTTTGGTCCGATCCTAACTCCTCCTCAGAAGAGGAGGACGAGATCTGTTACGGTTTCTATAAAAATAGAAAGAAGGAGATAGAGGGGAAAAAAGTGTCAAATTAATATGCCATTTATGGCAGTAATGATAGCTGTTCCCCTGGAGACAGTAGTGCTATCTGTTCCCTTGGAGACAATAGTACTAGCTGTTCCCCTGGAGACAGTAGTGCTCGCTGTTCCCTTGGAGACAGTAGAACTAACTGTTCCCTTGGAGAAATTAGAACTAGCTGTTCCCTTGGAGAAATTAGAACTAGCTGTTCCCTTGGAGAAATTAGAACTAGCTGTTCCCTTGGAGACAGTATAACTAGCTGTTCCCTTGGAGACAGTAGAACTAGCTGTTCCCTTGCCCCCCTCAACACAAAGATAACTTCATCTAATCTCCTCCCCTGTCTGTGATCTCTTAATGACAACGAAACAGGCCTGAAGGAATTTAAGCAATTTTATAAATATACTTTTTCTCCTTCGACGATTTACTTTGCTATTAGAGAGTCATTCATAACTTTGCAAAGGATTTAACACAAGCCGCTCTGTGTGTGTTTGTGTGTAGGGGGGATGTGTTCCTACATTTCTGTCTGTCTGTCTGTCTGTCTGTCTGTCTGTCTGTCTGTCTGTCTGTCTGTCTGTCTGTCTGTCTGTCTGTCTGTCTGCCTGCCTGTCTGTCTGTCTGCCTGTCTGCCTGCCTGTCTGTCTGTCTGCCTGCCTGTCTGTCTGCCTGTCTGTCTGTCTGTCTGTCTGTCTGTCTGTCTGTCTGTCTGTCTGTCTGTCTGTCTGTCTGTCTGTCTGTCTGTCTGTCTGTCTGTCTGTCTGTCTGTCTGCCTGGCTGTCTGTCTGTCTGTCTGTCTGCCTGTCTGTCTGTGCCTTTGTGTCTAAGTGTGTATTTGCTTATGTTCATGCTCTGGTATATATCCTACATGTCAATCTGTCTATATCTGTCTGTTTGGTCATCCATGTTGTACTACAGTAGATCAATCTGAACACTCCATGGTACTGGCCATGCAGTTTTATGCCAGGTAACAGGACACAGAGCCTGGAAGGACTATGACTTTGCAGTGAAAGTGGAGAAGCAAGAGAAAGGACATTAGAGCAGAAATACTCCTCCGTCAAAGTTAAAGCACTGTGCTTCAGTGTAGCCTGTAAAGCAGTTCATTCCAGGAAGATGAGGTTCTGTAGTGGCAGCTGGAACATTTGTGATTAAACTCAGACCATTCCCTCCAGCACTGTCAGCGATGGTGTCTGCACTCTGAGACTGTGTGTGTGTGTCTGTGTGTGTGTGTGTGTGTGTGTGTGTGTGTGTGTGTGGTGTGTGTGTGTGTGTGTGTGTGTGTGTGTGTGTGTGTGTGTGTGTCTGTGTCTGTGTCTGTGTGTGTGTCTGTGTGTGTGTGTGTGTGTGTGTGTGTGTGTGTGTAAGGGGTGGGCCGGGTGTCGTGAACTGAAAATAGCTGCCTGAACATGAAGACAAATGGGGTGCAATAGGAACAGGCTTGCAGGCTCGGTGACTGCTGGGTCCGCTCGATAAGAAGAGAGATGAGGAGACGCTGCTCAATAACGCAGCAAGCCCCTGCCAGGCCACAACTAGACCACTGGGAGAAGGAGAGGGAGGGAGGGAGGGAGGGAGGGAGGGAGGGAGGGAGGGAGGGAGGGAGGGAGGGAGGGAGGGAGGGAGGGAGGGAGGGAGGGGTAGGAGATGGAGGTGAGGGAGAGAGGGGTAGGAGAGGGAGGGAGGGGTAGGAGAGGGAGGGAGGGAGGGAGGGAGGGAGGGAGGGAGGGAGGGAGGGAGGGAGGGAGGGAGGGAGGGAGGGAGGGAGGGAGGGAGGGAGGGAGGGAGGGAGGGGGTAGGAGAGGGAGGGGTAGGAGATGGAGGTGAGGGAGAGAGGGGTAGGAGAGGGAGGGAGGGGTAGGAGAGGGAGGGAGGGAGGGAGGGAGGGGTAGGAGGGGGAGGAGGGAGGGTAGGAGAGGGGGAGGGAGGGAGGGAGGAGGGAGGGAGGGAGGGAGGGAGGGAGGGAGGGAGGGAGGGAGGGAGGGAGGGAGGGAGGGAGGGAGGGAGGGAGAGGGAGGAGTAGGGAGGAGGGAGGGAGGGGTAGGAGAGGGAGGGAGGGAGGGAGGGAGGGAGGGAGGGAGGGAGGGAGGGAGGGAGGGAGGGAGGGAGGGAGGGAGGGGTAGGAGATGGAGGTGAGGGAGAGAGGGGTAGGAGAGGGAGGGAGGGGTAGGAGAGGGAGGGAGGGAGGGAGGGAGGGGTAGGAGGGGAGGGAGGGGTAGGAGAGGGAGGGAGGGAGGGAGGGAGGGAGGGAGGGAGGGAGGGAGGGAGGAGGGAGGGAGGGAGGGAGGGAGGAGGGAGGGAGGGAGGGAGGGAGGGAGGGCATAAACGAAAAGAGAGCGAGAGGAGGCAGACATAGCATAAGAGAGAGAGAGAGGTAAAAGCTTTACCCAGTCTTCATATCACCAGCCTTCTCCAATAACAGGCCTCCTGTTAAAACGCGGGCCCATGACATATTAGGCTTTAATAATTTCATTTCACATCTATATGATAACCTGGGTGAAAGATATTGATGTGGTTATAATAACGAAGAGCAGAATGACAGGCCAAACATCAGGGTAGCTCAATATTTCCTCTCCGAGCTGTCATGAAGTGCTTGGTGTTTTTTGGCTTGTTTAGGCCAGTAAACTTGTTTATTGAATTACGATGTAAGTATAACAGGGTTTTTTTCCCCATTATGTCTTGTCAGAGGGAGAACGTGGTGTGGGAAATAAAGGATTCCTGGAGTGGAGTTAGCTACCTAGTGAGCTAACCTAGTGCTGAGGGCCCAAGTAAAGATTCATGTTTGGCCCCGGATGGCCAGGTGTAATTAGGGTTCAGTCCGAGCCTATCTAACATACTGTCCTTTATAGTCACTAAAAGGGCTTTCCATTGAGCTGAGAGGCTGTGACTGGGCTGAGCTTAGCTGTGACTGGGCTGAACCTGGCTGTGACTGGGCTGAACCTGGCTGTGACTGGGCTGAGCTTAGCTGTGACTGGGCTGAACCTGGCTGTGACTGGGCTGAACCTGGCTGTGACTGGGCTGAACCTGGCTGTGACTGGGCTGAGCTTAGCTGTGACTGGGCTGAACCTGGCTGTGACTGGGCTGAACCTGGCTGTGACTGGGCTGAGCTTAGCTGTGACTGGGCTGAACCTGGCTGTGACTGGGCTGAACCTGGCTGTGACTGGGCTGAACCTGGCTGTGACTGGGCTGAACCTGGCTGTGACTGGGCTGAACCTGGCTGTGACTGGGCTGTCAGAACCCTATGCTTTATAATGCTGGGCACTGTCAGGTGACACCAGGCCAGGCTGATGTACTGGAGACACACACACACACACACACACAGACACACACACACACACACACACACACACTGGGGAAAGACTTGGGATAGGGAGGGAGGGAGGGAGGGAGGGAGGGAGGGAGGGAGGGAGGGAGGGAGGAGGGAGGGAGGGAGGGAGGGAGGGAGGGAGGGAGGGAGGTCTGTTCTCTAAATGAGCAACTTTGGAGACATTTGTGAGGCACTGTCAAGTATCGTCAGCATCATAATGACCAGTATGAGGTAGAAACATTAAGCACCAGTTGTCAGAGCAGTTTATTGATTACTGTACCTGTACACAGCCCATCTGTAAATAGCCCACCCAACACCCTCATCCCCAAATTATTACTTACCCACTTGCTGTTTTGCACCCCAGTATCTCTGCTTGCACATCATCGACTGCATCATCTATCACTCCAGTATTAATGCTAAATTGTAATTATTTCACCTCTATGGCCTCTTTATTGCCTTACATCCCTACTCTTCTAAATTTGCCCACACTGTAAATACAAATATTTTGTTCTATTGTGTTATTGACTGTACGCTTGTTTTTTTGTAACACTGTGTTGTTGTTTTTGACGC
The DNA here is from genome assembly GCF_002021735.2 of Oncorhynchus kisutch. Lineage (NCBI taxonomy): Eukaryota > Metazoa > Chordata > Actinopteri > Salmoniformes > Salmonidae > Oncorhynchus > Oncorhynchus kisutch. Next base: position 74,149,840 of record NC_034175.2, on the reverse strand, counting down.
ACTGCTTTGCTTTATCTTGACCAGGTCACTGTTATAAATGAGAACTTGTTCTCAACTGGTCAACCTGGCTAAAAAAAGGTGAAATAAATTAAATAAATCAATTCCAGTAGGAGGTAGCACCACAATTACCAGTATTAGGTAGAACCATAATGACCAGTACGAGGTAGCACCACAATTACCAGTATGAGGTAGATCCACAATGACCAGTATGAGGTAGAACCATAATGACCAGCATGACCAGTATTAGGTACTGGTCAGGTGGCAGGTAGGCTAGTGGTTAGAGCGTTGGACTTGTATCTGAAAGGTTTCAAGTTTGAATCTCTGAGCTGACAAGGTAAAAATCAGACCTTCTGCCCCTCAACAAGGCAGTTAACCCACTGTTCCTAGGCCATTATTGAAAAAAAGAATTTATTCTTAACTGACTTGCCTAGTTAGATAAAGACAAAAAAGTAGAACCATAATGTCCAGTACGAGGTATAACATAATGACCAGTATGAGGTAGAACCATAATGACCAGTATGAGGTAGAACCATAATGACCAGTATGAGGTAGAACCATAATGACCAGTAGGAGGTAGAACCATAATGACCAGTATGAGGTAGAACCATAATGACCAGTATGAGGTAGAACCATAATGACCAGTATGAGGTAGAACCATAAGGACCAATATTAGGTAGAACCATAATGACCAGTATGAGGTAGAACATCATGACCAGTATGAGGTAGAACATAATGACCAATATGGACAGTATGAGGTACCACCATAATTACCAGTATGTGGTAGAACCATAATGACCAGTATGAGGTAGAGCCATAATGACCATTATGAGGTAGAACCATAATGACCAGTATGAACAGTTTGAGGTAGAACCATAATGACCAGTATGAGGTAGAACCATAATGACCAGTAAGAGGTAGAACCATAATGAACAGTATGAACAGTGTGAGGTAGAACCATAATGACCAGTATGAGGTAGAACCATAATGACCAGGATGAGGTAGAACCATATTGACCAGTATGAGGTAGAAACATAATGACCAGTATGAACAATATGAGGTAGAACCATAATGACCAGTATGAACAGGATGAGGTAGAACCATAATGACCAATATGAACAGGATGAGGTAGAACCAAATGACCAGTATGAGGTAGCACCATAATGACCAGGATGAGGTAGAACCATAATGACCAGGATGAGGTAGAACCATAATGACCAGTATGAGGTAGCACCATAATGACCAGTATGAGGTAGCACCATAATGACCAGTATGAGGTAGCATAGTAATGACAAGTATGAGGTAGAACCATAATGACCATAATGACCTGTATGAGGTAGAACCATAATGACCAGTATGAGGTAGCACCATAATGACCAGCATGAGGTAGCATTGTAATGACCAGTATGAGGTAGAACCGTAATGACCATTATGAGTTAGACCGAATAATGACCAGTATCAACAGTTTGAGGTAGAACCATAATGACCAGTATGAGGTAGCACCATAATGACGAGTATGAGGTAGAAACATAATGACCAGTATGAACAGTTTGAGGTAGAACCATAATGAACAGTATGAGGATGAACAATACTGACCAGTATGAGGTAGAACCATAATGACCAGTATGAGGTATAACCATAATGACCAGTATGAGGTAGCACCATAATGACGAGTATGAGGTAGAAACATAATGAACAGTATGAACAGTATGAGGTAGAACCATAATGACCAGTATGAGGTAGAACCATAATGACCAGGATGAGGTAGAACCATATTGACCAGTATGAGGTAGAAACATAATGACCAGTATGAACAATATGAGGTAGAACCATAATGACCAGTATGAACAGTATGAGGTAGAACCATAATGACCAGTATGAGGTAGAACCATAATGACCAGGATGAGGTAGAACCATATTGACCAGTATGAGGTAGAAACATAATGACCAGTATGAACAATATGAGGTAGAACCATAATGACCAGTATGAACAGGATGAGGTAGAACCATAATGACCAGTATGAGGTATAACCAAAATGACCAGTATGAACAGGATGAGGTAGGACCATAATGACCAGTATGAGGTAGCACCATAATGACCAGTATGAGGTAGCATCGTAATGTCCAGTATGAGGTAGAACCATAATGACCATTATGAGGTATGCCCATAATGACCAGTATGAACAGTTTGAGGTAGAACCATAATGACCAGTATGAGGTAGCACCATAATTACCAGTATGAGGTAGAACTATATTGACCCGTATGAGGTAGAAACATAATGACCAGTATGAACAATATGAGGTAGAACCATAATGACCAGTATGAACAGGATGAGGTAGAAACATAATGACCAATATGAACAGGATGAGGTAGAACCATAATGAACACTATGAGGATGAACAATAACGACCAGTATGAGGTAGCACCATAATGACCAGTATGAACAGTTTGAGGTAGAACTATAATGAACAGTATGAGGTAGAACCATAATGACCAGTATGAGGTATAACCATAATGACCAGTATGAGGTATAACCAAAATGACTGGTATGAACAGGATGAGGTAGGACCATAATGACCAGTATGAGGTAGAAAACATAATGACCAGTATGAACAGTTTGAGGTAGAACCATAATCAACAGTATGAGGATGAACAATAATGACCAGTATGAGGTAGAACCATAATGACCAGTATGAGGTATAACCATAATGACCAGTATGAGGATGAACAATAATGACCAGTATGAGGTAGAACCATAATGACCAGTATGAGGGTATAACCATAATGACCAGTATGAGGTATAACCAAAATGACTGGTATGAACAGGATGAGGTAGAACCATATTGACCAGTATGAGGTAGCAACATAATGACCAGTATGAGGTAGAACCACAATGACCAGTATGAACAGGATGAGGTAGAACATAATGACCAGTATGAGGTAGAACCATAATGACCCGTATGAGGTAGAAACATAATGACCCGTATGAGGTAGAACCATAATGACCAGTATGAGTCTCAATGAGTTTTAAACACACAGCGACCAAGATGTTCCGCTCTTACCCTCTGCTCTGCCAACAAGCTATAAACACACAGCGACCGTGATGATTCGCTGTTACCCTCTGCTCTACCAATAAGCTTTAAACACACAGCGACTGCGATGATTGGCTGTTACCCTCTGCTCTACCAATAAGCTTTAAACACACAGCGACTGCGATGATTCGCTGTTACCCTCTGCTCTACCAATAAGCTTTAAACACACATCGACCGCGATGATTCGCTGTTACCCTCTGCTCTACCAATAAGCTTTAAACACACAGCGACCGTGATGATTTGCTGTTACCCTCTGCTCTACCAATAAGCTTTAAACACACAGCGACTGCGATGATTCGCTGTTACCCTCTGCTCTACCAATAAGCTTTAAACACACAGCGACCGTGATGATTCGCTGTTACCCTCTGCTCTACCAATAAGCTTTAAACACACAGCGACCGCGATGATTCGCTGTTACCCTCTGCTCTACCAATAAGCTTTAAACACACATCGACCGCGATGGATTCGCTGTTACCCTCTGCTCTACCAATAAGCTTTAAACACACAGCGACCGTGATGATTGGCTGTTACCCTCTGCTCTACCAATAAGCTTTAAACACACAGCGACTGCGATGATTGGCTGTTACCCTCTGCTCTACCAATAAGCTTTAAACACACAGCGACCGTGATGATTCGCTGTTACCCTCTGCTCTACCAATAAGCTTTAAACACACAGCGACTGCGATGATTCGCTGTTACCCTTTGCTCTACCAATAAGCTTTAAACACACATCGACTGCGATGATTCGCTGTTACCCTCTGCTCTACCAATAAGCTTTAAACACACATCGACTGCGATGATTGGCTGTTACCCTCTGCTCTACCAATAAGCTTTAAACACACAGCGTCCACAATGATCTGCTGTTAGCCTCAGCCCGACCTTCACACTGCTCCTGCAAGGTAGATTGACACCAGGTCCAGAGAGGAAAAACACAACCGAGGGTAGGGAGAGATAGTAACAGATTTGGTCGATAGAGAGATGTATTGGATAAAAAATGTTCGGTGACATTTCCTTGAATAAAGGGCTTTAGCTGAAGTGCCATTTTCCCTATTAAAGGGCTTAGCCTAAGTGACATTTCCTCGAATAAAGTGCTTAGCTGAAGTGACAATTCCTCTCATAAAGGGCTTAGCTGAAGTGACATTTGCTCTCATAAAGGGCTTAACTGAAGTGACATTTCCTCGATTAAAGGGCTTAACTGAAGTGACATTTCCTCGATTAAAGGGCTTAACTGAAGTGACATTTCCTCGATTAAAGGGCTTAACTGAAGTGACATTTCCTCGAATAAAGGGCTTAGCCTAAGTGACATTTCCTCAAAAAAATATGGTTTAGCTGAAGCGGTCAGTGTTGTTGTCTTCAGATTCCCGAAGTAACGGACAGGGCCGAAGGTGTCCAAAATGGCACCATATTTTTCACTACCTTTGACCAGAGCCCTATGGGCCATGATCTAAAGTAGTACACTAAACAGGGAATAGGGTGTCATGTGGGACAATTAGCACAAATGGAACACAAGTTAATTAGGAAAATGTAATGTGTTCTTCTCACAGCCAGCAGACAACAGACTGGCCCACCTACAGAGAAATGTATTACCAGCCCATCAAACAAGTGACCTCATTAATTTCTGCTGACGTCTCCCGTCGGCTCTAGGTCCGCTCCGGACGGATGGTCCCTGGATTTTCTATTGTTTTTCTCACAAGGTACACAGAAAAACTTTTAGGAGGACTTGATGTTCCTTCAGTCCGGGGTTATTTTCTACGCGCCCTTCGTTTTTTTCCTCCCAACTCTACTGTCACACTGGCATGACTGGAATGACTCATTGTCTGATGCTCTTCTTTTCCGTAAATAAACCAAGTATTTGGGAAATATAATGACACTATGATGTCATGATGACTTACTAAAGCACTGTCTTCTTCTCACTGACCTTAAGCAACTTGAGATTAACCTTATTTTTATTTTAGTATTTTGGTCTCAACACAGAAATACCCATAACTTTCTGTCTGGAAGATCACATGGAAAATGAAGAGTGAGAAATACATAAACACCTTTGTCTGGAATCCTCGCGACATTTAACGTCATGGCAACCTCATTTAACGTCATAGCAACCTCATGAGAAGAAAAAAAATCTATTTCCTTTCCCCTGGGTGGGCTGTAAAGGTTAGACCAAGCATGAGCCACCTGTTAAAGGAATAGTGAGAGATTTTGGCAGCTTAGCCCTTTTTCTACTAGCATGCTAGCTGTGCCTTTAGACTTCCAGTCATCAGAGGGGTTGGTTTAAATGCGGAAGACACATTTCAGTTGTGCAACTGACTAGGTTGCCTTTTTACTTCCCGTTTTAACACTAGTTAGCAATGGCTCACAAAACGACCTTCAACTTCCTTTAAAATGCACGCAGAGACATACAAATGGCATCCATGATTTCATCTGACTCTGGGTGAAGTAGACAAGAAAACATCTCACCATCCCTTTAATTTCATATAGTCTTTGACTGGTGGTGGGCTTTAACACGGTAGGTTGTGTGAATGGATGAAATCTGAGTAGCTTCCTCAGAGACAGGGGCTTAAGGAGTCATTGAGGTGTAAATTCACCTATCATCTACTCTGCGTGTACAGCAAAGAGTTTATAAGTGTCTCTTTTGTCCACTAGCCTGCTCAACGCCAAATGAAAGAAGGCTAAGCTGCTGTGGGAAATTAGTAATGCAATTCAATATGGATTCTGCTGCCTCCCCTTTCTTGATGTCTGACCAGGGACAATAACACATCTGCAGGTTTCATCTCCCCGTAGCCTGCCTTAATGTGTTAGTCATTACTGGTGTGGCTTTCATCTGCTGGTTTGGGGGATTTTTCTGGCAGCCGCAGCTTCGTCGTTAATTGGACTGTTCACAGGCTTGTTCCCAGATGCCTCCCCCATCCTCTAACCCTGTCCAGCATCCAGCATGCAACTGTCTCTCTGTCCACTCTGATGTCACACCATGATAATTATCAAGAGAGAGAGAGAGAGAGAGAGAGGGAGAGAGAGACAGAGAGGGGGGGGGGGAGAGAGACAGAGAGAGAGAGAGAGGGAGAGACAGAGAGGGGGGGTGAGAGAGAGAGAGGGAGAGAGAGAGAGAGAGAGAGAGAGAGAGAGAGGGAGAGGGAAAGAGGGGGGAAGAGAGAGAGAGAGAGAGAGAGAGAGAGAGAGAGAGAGAGAGGGAGAGGGAAAGAGGGGGGAAGAGAGAGAGAGACAGGCAGGCAGAGAC
>NC_034175.2:74072974-74143418 GCF_002021735.2 Oncorhynchus kisutch | reverse complement strand
GAGAGAGAGAGAGAGAGAGAGAGAGAGAGAGAGAGAGAGGAGAAAACACTCCGATGTGACAGATCTAAGATATTAAGGGCCAGATGTCAACAGCAGAACTGCGTCTCTACTCTGAATAGATCTCCATATGTTTATGGAGATGGCTGATAAGTAGATTCTGTCTGTGACATTATGAGTCGTGAGGGCCGCCTTATCTCTGGTTGCTGTTTGGTTAGAAGAGTGGCCCATTATTGGGACTGATGCATCGTTTAGGAATGCAAACCTTTCAAAGGCTTTTAAAGTCCATTGTAAGTATCATAATATCCAGTTTGTCGATCACTGCCCTTTAGAAAGATACATAGAGCCAGTACTGTAGAAAATAGTTGTTTGATGTGTATGGCAAAGATGAATTTGAAGGGTTGGATTGAAAAGAGAAGTAATTTATTGATGTAAGATAATAACCAATAATGTAGATATAGATAAGGCACATTACACACACACACACACACACACACACACACACACACACACACACACACACACACACACACACACACAATATAGTGTGTGTGTGTGTGTGTGTGTATTGTTATATTATATACTATATTGTTTTGATGCAATAATAACAAGGGAGAACTCCTTTCCCCAGAGATGGGAACTCCTGCCAGAGAGGGAACCAGAGTTCTAGTGAAGTTACTGATCCAGGACCTGTGTCAAATCTCAACAAAGTCCATAAAAAGTCCTCAAGAATCTGCCACCTTCATCAAATCAGAACAAATAGTAGCAGCAACAGGATCGGGTCAACCAGGTCGTACTTAAACAAGGCTGCCCAACCCTCTACCGTCCTGTGGATTTTCAGCCTAACCCTCTTCCTGGAGATCTACCGTCCTGTGGATTTTCAGCCTAACCCTCTTCCTGGAGATCTACCGTCCTGTGGATTTTCAGCCTAACCCTCTTCCTGGAGATCTACCGTCCTGTGGATTTTCAGCCTAACCCTCTTCCTGGAGATCTACCGTCCTGTGGATTTTCAGCCTAACCCTCTTCCTGGAGATCTACCGTCCTGTGGGTTTTCAGTCCAACCCTCTTCCTGGAAATCCTGGAGATTTAGCACACTTGATTCTACTAATTAGCCTTCATATCTGATAATGTCACCTCGTTCTCTTACAGCCTTCATATCTGATAATGTCACCTCGTTCTCTTACAGCCTTCATATCTGATAATGTCACCTCGTTCTCTTACAGCCTTCATATCTGATAATGTCACCTCGTTCTCTTGCAGCCTTCAAAGCTGGTATTAGTTCCTTTCTTCTTTGACGGACTGAATCAGAGAAATCCTCATTGATGAAGATGTAGGATCCTTTATTAAAACATCTGGCTTTTTCAAGGACTGCAAATGATTTCAATACAATTTGCCTGGGTCTGGTTCCATTGACACCACCATTGGCACCACCAGTGTCCCCTGGTTTCCCAAATAGGTGAGCACGTTCCAGCTCAACCTTTTGATCCAAATGTAGCTATTCAGAAAACAACTTTTTAAAGATTGTCCTCTGATTCAGCCCATGTCTCACCTTGGCATTCCTGAACACCATCTGTGGTGATTTCATTCTGCATAGAGGAACACTTTCTGGAAAGTGTATCCTGTGTGGTCTCCAATAAATCCGTATCTTTCTGTGTGAACTGAAGGCTTGTTTAGTCAGGTCGTCCAGACGTTTGTTGGTCATTTGTAATTAAACATTTAAGGATATTTTCCTGCTGAAGTATCATTACTTTATAGAACACTTTCTGCTTCACCAAGAGTTCACCTACATGCCCAGCAGAGATGTGATCCTCGTTTTTTGTTACGGAGGCATGGTGGTGTTGATATTAGGGTAAGTCCACTATTCACTCCATAAAATGAGACGCAGCAGAAAATTCTAGAAATCTGTAGTTCTAAGCCTGAGACAAATAGAAGTGCGGCCCTAGCCACAAGGGTTAAAACCTCTTAGCGTGCCTGGTATCCAGCAGTAGCAGACCAGGTTGCCTAGCTTGATAACTAGCAGCTAGGCTAGCTGATTCACCAATGTAGTACCACCTTGTTTGAGCAAAGGATCCTAGGACATATGTCAGTGGTCCCAGCATTAATGCTAACTATGTCGCACGATCCAGATATGAATAGGAAAACTATTATAAACGTTTATAATGCTAACCAGGTAGTTTGTAAAGTAAAACAAACCAATGATGTGATCTATATCGCCACACATTAGTGTACATCAGCTCCTGTCTAGTAGCTCAGTTCTCAAGAATGCATGCATATTGTGCCCACAAGCCAGTATGGAAATGCATGTTTAACAACCAGCAACATGCTTATAGCATAATTTCCCCATAGCTAGAGAACAGACACACAGAGTGAGCTGGTGTCATGTTAGGCAGGTACAGGATATGTCCCAAATGGCTCCTCATTCTATATCAAGTGAAATCAAATCAAATCAAATTGTATTTGTCTGAATGCGCTGAATACAATAGTGAAACAGTGAACAACAGTGAAATGCTTACTTACAAGCCCTTAACCAACAATGCAGTTTTAAGAAAAAAAATGTAATTATTTACTAAAACAAACTGAAGAAGAAGAAAAAATAAATAATAATAAATCATTTAAACATTTAAAAATAATATAATTAATAATAGCACCAAAAAAATAACAGTTATGAGGCAGGGGGTGGTAGTACAGGGGGTACCGGTACAGAGTCAATGTGTTGGGCACAGGTTAGTCGAGGTAATTGAGGTAATATGTACATAGGTAGAGGTAAAGTGACTTCTGACACCATCTAGTATAGAGGCCCAAGTGATATACTGAGCCGTACGCACTACCCTCTGTAGTGCCTTGTGGTCGGAGGCCGAGCAGTTGCCATACCAGGTGGTGATGCAACCGGTCAGGATGCTCTCGATGGTGCAGCTGTAGAACTTTTTTGAGGATCTGAGGACCTATGCCAAATCGTTTCAGTCTCCTGAGAGGGAATAGGTTTGTCGTGTCCTCTTCACAACTGTCTTGCTGTGTTTGGAACATGATAGTTCATTGGTGATGTGGACACCAAGGAACTTGAAGCTCTCAACCTGCTCCACTACAGCCCCATCGATGCGAATGGGGGGTGTGCTCGGCCCTCCTTTTCCTGTTGTCCACGATCATCTCCTTTGTCTTAATCAAGTTGAAGGAGAGATGTTGTTATCCAGGCAGCACACTGCCAGGTCTCTGACCTCCTCCCTATAAGCTGTCTCATCGTTGTCGGTTGTCAGGCCTACCACTGTTGTCGGCAAACTTAATGATGGTGTTGGAGTCATGCATGGCCATGCAGTCGTGGGTGAACAGGGAGTACAGGAGGGGACTGAGAATGCACCCTGGGTGGTCCCCGTGTTGAGGATCAGTGTGGCAGATGTGTTGTAACCTAACAGTACCACCTGGGGGTGGTGGTGGGGGGGGGGGGGGGGGGGGGGGCGTCAGGAAGTTCAGGATCCAGTTGCAGAGAGAGGTGATTAGTCCCAGGGTCCTTAGCTTAGTGATGAGCTTTGAGGGGACTATGGTGTTCAATGCTGTGCTGTAGTCAATGAATAGCATTCTCACGTAGGGGTTCCTTTTGTCCAGGTGGGAAAGTGCAGTGTTAAAATAGATGATTGCTTCATCTGAGCTGTTGGGGTGGTATGCAAATTGGAGTGGGTCTAGGGGTTTCTGGAATAATGGTGTTGATATGAGCCATGACCAGCCTTTCAAAGCACTTCATGGCTACAGACATTAGTGCTACGGGTCGGTAGTCATTTAGGCAGGTTATCTTGGCGTTCTTGGGCACAGGGTCTATGGTGGTCTGCTTGAAACATGTTGGTATTACAGACTCGGTTGAACATGTCAGTGAAGACACTTTCTAGTTGGTCAACGAATGCTCTGAGTACACCTCCTGGTAATCCGTCTGGCTCTTCGGCTTTGTGAATGTTGACCTGTTTAAGGTCTTACTCACATTGGCTACGGAGAGCATGATCACACAGTTTTCCGGAACAGCTGTTTCTCTCATGCATGCTTCAGGTTTACTTGCCTCACAGCGCCCATAGAAGTCATTTAGATCAGCTGGGAGGCTCGTGTCACTGGGCAGCTCGATCTCCAAGTACTTCCCCTTTGCAGTCCATAATAGTTTACAAGAACTGCCACATCCGACAAGCGTCAGAGCCGGTAGGATTCAATCTTAGCCCTGAATTGAAGCTTTGCGTGTTTAATGTTTAGTCAGAGGGCGTATCAGGATTTCTTATAAGAGTCTGGGTTAGACTCCCGTTCCTGGAAAGCAGCAGCTCTACCCTTTAGCTCAGTGCGGATGTTACATGTCATCGATGGCTTCTGGTTGGGGATATGTACGTACGGTCACTGTGGGGATGACGTCATTCATGTACTTATTGATGAAGCCAGCGACATGATGTGGTGTACTCCTCAACGCCATCAGAAGAACCCTGGAACATATTCCAGTCTGTAGCAGAACAGTTCTGTAGCTTAGCATCTGATTCATCTGACCACTTCTGTATTGAGCGAGTCACTGGCTTTTTGCTTGTAAGCAGAAATCAGGAGGATAAAGTTATGGTCATATTTGCCAAATGGAGGGCGAGGGAGAGCTTTGTAGTAAAGGAGGTATAGTTTCTTTCACTGTTATCCCATATGTAACATGCTGGTAGAAATGAGGTAAAACAGATTTAAGTTTCCTTGTATTGAAGTCCCAGGCCACTAGGAGTGCCACCTCTAAATTAGCATTTTCTAGTTTACTTATGGCCTGATAAAGCTTGTTGTGTGCGGCCTTAGTGCCATCATCGGTTTTGTGGTGGTAAATAGACAGCTATGAAAAATATAGATGAAAACTCTCTTGGTAAATAATGTGTTCTACAGCTTATCATGAGATACTCTACCTCAGGCGAGCAAAACCTTGAGACTTCCTTAACGTTAGATTTTGTGCACCAGCTGTTATTGACAAATAGACACAGACCACCACCCCTTACCGGAGGCAGCTGTTCTACAGTGCATTTTTTGCAAGTATTCAGACCCCTTGACCTTTTTTCACATTTTGTTACGCTACCGCCTTATTCTAAAAATGGATGAAATCATGTTTTCCCTTCATCAATCTACACACAATACCACATAATTACAAAGCAAAAACAGGTTTTTAGAAATAAGAAAATATCTGAAATGTCACATTTACGTTAGTATTCTGACCCTTTACTCAGCTCTCCGGGCGCTCTGTCCGATCCGAACATTCTGACTTCATAAAGGCAGTCAAGCACCCAAGTTAACAGGCTAACATGCTAGCTACTGCCAGACACATAATGAGAGAACCCCCCATTCTGACCATTTTACCCGCCCTAGCAGAGCTGGTTAGGTTAATTTCATGTTATCCAGAGCGTTGGTGACTGTAACTGTGCAGCTGGCAACAATTTAATTACGCTTTTTTTCCACGTGTAATGACACCGGCCATATTCAACGGGTGCTGAGCATTCGTAAATGCATCAGTTATTCTGCTCTCTCTGGCACGCTCTCTCTGGCACACTTAACACTTTTGTTAAGACATGTAGCTAGCTAGCTAGGTAAAATAACTAATTTAACTTGATTTAACAGATGGCATACGCCTAGTTTCCTGAAACGGTCACAATTGGTTAGCAGCCCGTAAAACGGCAACCATCTCCTCCGGCACCATTATAATAAAGTGCACTACTTTGAATGATGAATAAAGGGGAATACTATGTAAACATAGTAAATATGTAAACTCATGGGGCTCATCTTGACACATCATCTGGCACCTGTTTCTCCTCTTTTGTAGGCCTGGAAAAGCACATTTCTTTACAGGCTCACCTGAACACAACCATTCATGTACAAGAGCATTGTGTGTGTGTGTGTGTGTGTACTCTATGTGTATAATATTCAGCTACTTCCTGGATCCGTTCAGCGTCTACTTGGATCCGTTCAGCTTCTACCTGGGTCTGTTCAGCTTCTACCTGGTTCTGTTCAGCTTCTACCTGGATCCGTTCAGCTTCTACTTGGATCCTTTCAGCTTCTACCTGGGTCTGTTCAGCTTCTACCTGGATCTGTTCAGCTTCTACCTCGATCCGTTCAGCTTCTACCTGGGTCTGTTCAGCTTCTACCTCGATCCGTTCAGCTTCTACCTGGGTCTGTTCAGCTTCTACCTGGGTCTGTTCAGCTTCTACCTGGATCTGTTCAGCTTCTACCTCGATCCGTTCAGCTTCTACCTGGATCAGCTACACACACACACACTCACACACATGGACACGCATGCACGCACACACGCACACACACACACACACACACACACACACACACACACACACACACACACACACACACACACACACACACACACACACACACACACACACACACACACACACACACACCTATCTGCACAGTAAACGAACCCTTTAGCTGCTAAATGAGTCCATAATTAGATCTATCAAGCATTGTTCAAAATAACATAGTGTAGGAAGGTAATTCCATCAGCACAATGGAACACTGAAGAGCTCATCCTGACATCCTATCTTTTCACGGAGAATTTTTAAAAAAACTTGAAGAAAGACGGAGCGGAACGAAGTGATAGAAGGATGGTGAGATTAGGGGATGGTAAATGGTCCTATATCAAGGAGAAAATCAATGTCTCAAAAATGTGGACGTGTCATTGATGGGAGTTGGTGCATCTTGAAAGAGGAAGGTGTGTGATGATGATGATGATGATGATGATGATGACGACGATGACGAAGATGATGAAAACCTCTTGACATCGCACCTGTGGTAGGGGCAAAACAAAACACGGTTGTCCTGGCAACCTCTTTGATGACTCCGTCAGAGAAGTGTGGATGATGTGGTCTGATCTTCCTCTCTCTCTCTCTCTGGCAACCCCTTCAGAAAGCCCTGCTCCTGCTGTACTTTAAATGTGAGGAAAGAAGCAGAGCCTGAGTTTAATCTCCAATACCTTATTCTCCTTTCACTCACATTTCCAATCAAATCAAATTGATTTGTCATATGCGCCGAATACAACCGGCATTCATTCACCTTACCATGAAATACTTACTTTACAAGCCATTATTTAAACAACAGAGCAGTTGAAGAAATAGAGTTAATAAAATATTGACTAAATATATAAAACAACAATAACGAGGCTATATACAGGTGGTACCGGTACTGAGTCAACGTGACGGGGTACAGGTTAGTTGAGGTAAAGTAGGATAGATAGATAACAAACAGCAAGTAGCAATCCGGGTGGCCATTTTATTAGTTGCTCAGCAGTCTTATTGCTTGGGGGTAAAAGCTGGACTTGGCGCTACGGTGCAGCTTGACGTGCGATTGCAGAGAGAACATTCTATGACTTGGGTGACTGGAGTCTTTGACACATTTTTGGGCCTTCCTGTGACACCGCCTAGTATAGAGGTCTTGGATGGCAGGAAGCTTGGCCCCGGTGATGTACTGGGTCGTACGCACTACCCTCTGTAGCGCCTTATGGTCAGATTCCGAACAATTGCCATACCAGGAGGTGATACAATCGGTCAGGAATTATTTAAGGATCTGGGGACACATGACAAATCTTTTCAGTCTCCTGAGGGGGAAAAGGCTTTGTCGTGCCCTCTTCACAACTGTCTTGGTGTGTTTGGACCATTCTAGTTTGTTGATGATGTGGACACCAAGGAACTTGAAACTCTCAACCCTCTCAACTTCAGTCCCGACGATGTTAATGGGGGCCTGTTCAGCTCTCCTTTACTTCTTGACCACGATCAGCTCCTTTGTCTTGCTCATGTATTTGCAATGAATACATTCAGAGATTAACAAACCACTGGGCATTAGTGTAATGACATGGTTAATTGCTTGTCTCCTATGCAGTGGTTGTGCTCCTCTCTATTCGGTCCTCTTTCATGATTAAAGCTGTGCTATTCTCCCCTCTTCTTCTGGGTTAAAGCTGTGCTATTCTCCCCTCTTCTTCTGGGTTAAAGCTGTGCTAATCTCCCCTCTTCTTCTGGGTTAAAGCTGTGCTAATCTCCCCTCTTCTTCTGGGTTAAAGCTGTGCTATTCTCCCCTCTTCTTCTGGGTTAAAGCTGTGCTATTCTCCCCTCTTCTTCTGGGTTAAAGCTGTGCTATTCTCCCCTCTTCTTCTGGGTTAAAGCTGTGCTAATCTCCCCTCTTCTTCTGGGTTAAAGCTGTGCTAATCTCCCCTCTTCTTCTGGGTTAAAGCTGTGCTATTCTCCCCTCTTCTTCTGGGTTAAAGCTGTGCTATTCTCCCCTCTTCTTCTGGGTTAAAGCTGTGCTAATCTCCCCTCTTCTTCTGGGTTAAAGCTGTGCTATTCTCCCCTCTTCTTCTGGGTTAAAGCTGTGCTAATCTCCCCTCTTCTTCTGGGTTAAAGCTGTGCTAATCTCCCCTCTTCTTCTGGGTTAAAGCTGTGCTATTCTCCCCTCTTCTTCTGGGTTAAAGCTGTGCTATTCTCCCCTCTTCTTGGGGGTTAAAGTCGGGCTATTCTCTCTCTCTCTCTCTCAGTGAGTTTGATATGATAACCCCATGCTTAAATCAATTAAAACAACATGAATAATGGCTCCCTGACTGCTAGATGAACACACACTTACAGTAAATAGGCAGCAAGTTAAATCATTTTGTGGCAGATGACTAGTCTTGCCTCAGCCTTGCCTCTTGTTAAGTCAAAGCTTTTCTTCAGCCTACTGCTCGCCAGCAGTAATGACCCAGCTGAAGTGATCTATATCTCTGATCGCTGCCTTGTTCAAAGCGATACAAGGAGCATCAAGGGCCTTTTTTTTAAGCGGGATAACGATTGTTATCTAAAACAATCTGGGCCATGATCTTACAGCCAGTCAGCAGAGAAAATTGGTTCTTTTGGATTTCTGATTCCTTCTTCACCGAACGGTCCTGCTGAGGGGAAATTAAAAGATGTTTGTTCATTCAGTTTGTTAGCACTTCTTCTTAATCACTTCCCCTTTCCTTGGAGGATAGCTGTCAACCAGTGTTCACGCAATCCTCTGCCCATGTCGAGAGTTTCACACCAAGAATGAATGTATTTTTATATTACGAATTTAGATGTATAAGAATTTAGCTGACGAGTCATTCCAGAATACACACATTTCCGTTGGCGGGATTGGGGTTGTGGGATTGTAGGTTTAGAGGCAGGGTGTCCATTCTCATGTAAAATTAAAGGAACAAGGCTTCGTTATAACCCCATGAGTGCTGTACAGAAACCCAGCCTAAAACCCCAAACAGCAAGCAATGCAGGTGTAGAAGCACGGTGGCTAGGAAAAACTCCCTAGAAAGGCCAAAACCTAGGAAGAAACCTAGAGAGGAACCAGGCTATGTGGGGTGGCCAGTCCTCTTCTGGCTGTGCCGGGTGGAGATTATAACAGAACATGGCCAAGATGTTCAATGTTCATAAATGACCAGCAGGGTCGAATAATAAGAAGGCAGAACAGTTGAAACTGCTGCAGCAGCACGGCCAGGTGGACTGGGGACAGCAAGGAGTCATCATGTCAGGTAATCCTGGGGCATGGTCCTAGGGCTCAGGTCCTCCGAGAGAGAGAAAGAAAAGAGAGAAGGAGAGAATTAGAGAACGCACACTTAGATTCACACAGGACACCGAATAGGACAGAAGTACTCCAGATATAACAAACTGACCCTAGCCCCCTGACACATAAACTACTGCAGCATAAATACTGGAGGCTGAGACAGGAGGGGTCAGGAGACACTGTGGACCCATCCGAGGACACCCCCGGACAGGGCCAAACAGGAAGGATATAACCCCACCCACTTTGCCAAAGCACAGCGCCCACACCACTAGAGGGATATCTTCAACCACCAACTAACATCCTGAGACAGGGCCGAGTATAGCCCACAAAGTTCTCCGCCATGGCACAACCCAAGGGGGGGCGCCAACCCAGACAGGATGACCACATCAGTGAATCAACCCACTCAGGGGTTCACATCAGTGAAGGAGGAAGGAAAGGAACACATGGCACAACTAACATCAGTGAAGGACGAGGGAAAGCTGAGGTGCAACAAGCAACCTCTCATGAGAGAGCTAGCCATCCCCACAAAGAAGCCATCAGAACAGCCCACTTCTAACCTCGACCACAGTCTTAACACCACAGCAGGACAGACGAGTATCCACCAAAGCCTCCACATTGTCTCTGTTCCGGTGCTCCCTGTACATAGCCTCCACATTGACTCTGTACCAGTACCCCCTGTATATAGCCTCCACATTGACTCTGTTCCGGTGCTCCCTGTATATAGCCTCCACATTGACTATGTTCCGGTGCTCCCTGTATATTGCCTCCACATTGACTCTGTTCCGGTGCTCCCTGTATATAGCCTCCACATTGACTATGTTCCGGTGCTCCCTGTATATTGCCTCCACATTGACTCTGTTCCGGTGCTCCCTGTATATAGCCTCCACATTGACTCTGTACCGGTGCTCCTTGTATATAGCCTCCACATTGACTCTGTACCGGTGCTCCTTGTATATAGCCTCCACATTGACTCTGTACCGTAATACCCTGTATATAGCCTCCACATTGACTCTGTACCGTAATACCCTGTATATAGCCTCCACATTGACTATGTTCCGGTGATCCCTGTATATTGCCTCCACATTGACTCTGTTCCGGTGCTCCCTGCATATAGCCTCCACATTGACTCTGTTCCGGTGCTCCCTGTATATAGCCTCCACATTGACTCTGTACCGGTGCTCCTTGTATATAGCCTCCACATTGACTCTGTACCGGTGCTCCTTGTATATAGCCTCCACATTGACTCTGTACCGGTGCTCCTTGTATATAGCCTCCACATTGACTCTGTACCGTAACACCCTGTATATAGCCTCCACATTGACTCTGTACCGGTACCCCCTGTATATAGCCTCCACATTGACTCTGTACCGGTACCCCCTGTATATAGCCTCCACATTGACTCTGTACCGGTACCCCCTGTATATAGCCTCTACATTGACTCTGTACCGGTACCCCCTGTATATAGCCTCCACATTGACTCTGTACCGGTACCCCCTGTATATAGCCTCCACATTGACTCTGTACTGGTACCCCCTGTATATAGCCTCCACATTGACTCTGTACCGGTACCCCCTGTATATAGCCTCCACATAGACTCTGTACCGGTACCCCCTGTATATAGCCTCCACATTGACTCTGTACCGGTACCCCCTGTATATAGCCTCCACATAGACTCTGTACCGGTACCCCCTGTATATAGCCTCCACATTGACTCTGTACCGGTACCCCCTGTATATAGCCTCCACATAGACTCTGTACCGGTACCCCCTGTATATAGCCTCCACATTGACTCTGTACCGGTACCCCCTGTATATAGCCTCCACATTGACTCTGTACCGGTACCCCCTGTATATAGCCTATACATTGACTCTGTACCGGTACCCCCTGTATATAGCCTATACATTGACTCTGTACCGGTACCCCCTGTATATAGCCTCCACATTGACTCTGTACCGGTACCCCCTGTATATAGCCTCCACATTGACTCTGTACCGGTACCCCCTGTATATAGCCTCCACATAGACTCTGTACCGTAATACCCTGTATATAGCCTCCACATTGACTCTGTACCGGTACCCCCTGTATATAGCCTCCACATTGACTCTCTACCGTAATACCCTGTATATAGCCTCCACATTGACTCTGTACCGTAACACCCTGTATATAGCCTCCACATTGACTCTGTACCGTAATACCCTGTATATAGCCTCCACATTGACTCTGTACCGTAATACCCTGTATATAGCCTCCACATTGACTCTGTACCGTAATACCCTGTATATAGCCTCCACATTGACTCTGTACCGTAATACCCTGTATATAGCCTCCACATTGACTCTGTACCGTAACACCCTGTATATAGCCTCCACATTGACTCTGTACCGTAATACCCTGTATATAGCCTCCACATTGACTCTGTACCGTAATACCCTGTATATAGCCTCCACATTGACTCTGTACCGTAATACCCTGTATATAGGCTCCACATTGACTCTGTACCGTAATACCCTGTATATAGCCTCCACATTGACTCTGTACCGTAATACCCTGTATATAGCCTCCACATTGACTCTGTACCGTAATACCCTGTATATAGCCTCCACATTGACTCTGTACCGTAATACCCTGTATATAGCCTCCACATTGACTCTGTACCGTAATACCCTGTATATAGCCTCCACACTGACTCTGTACCGTAATACCCTGTATATAGCCTCCACATTGACTCTGTACCGTAATACCCTGTATATAGCCTCCACATTGACTCTGTACCGTAATACCCTGTATATAGCCTCCACATTGACTCTGTACCGTAATACCCTGTATATAGCTTCGTTATTGTTATGTTATTGTGTTACTTTTATTATTACTTTTTATTTTTGTCTACTTGGTAAATATTTTCTTAACTCTTTCTTGAACTCCCCTGTTGGTTAAGGGCTTGTAGTAAAGTAAACATTTCACATTACAGTTCACACTTGAGGTATTCGGCATATGTATATATACTGTATGTGTGTGTATACTGTATGTGTGTGTATACTGTATGTGTGTGTATACTGTATGTGTGTGTGTACTGTATGTGTGTGTGTACTGTATGTGTGTGTATACTGTATGTGTGTGTACTGTATGTGTGTGTATACTGTATGTGTGTGTACTGTATGTGTGTGTATACTGTATGTGTGTGTGTACTGTATGTGTGTGTGTACTGTATGTGTGTGTGTACTGTATGTGTGTGTATACTGTATGTTTGTGTATACTGTATGTGTGTGTATACTGTATGTGTGTGTACTGTATGTGTGTGTACTGTATGTGTGTGTGTACTGTATGTGTGTGTACTGTATGTGTGTGTACTGTATGTGTGTGTATACTGTATGTGTGTGTACTGTATGTGTGTTTATACTGTATGTGTGTGTATACTGTATGTGTGTGTGTACTGTATGTGTGTGTGTACTGTATGTGTGTGTATACTGTATGTGTGTGTGTACTGTATGTGTGTGTATACTGTATGTGTGTGTACTGTATGTGTGTGTATACTGTATGTGTGTGTGTACTGTATGTGTGTGTATACTGTATGTGTGTGTGTACTGTATGTGTGTGTATACTGTATGTGTGTGTGTACTGTATGTGTGTGTATACTGTATGTGTGTGTGTACTGTATGTGTGTGTATACTGTATGTGTGTGTACTGTATGTGTGTGTATACTGTATGTGTGTGTGTACTGTATGTGTGTGTATACTGTATGTGTGTGTGTACTGTATGTGTGTGTATACTGTATGTGTGTGTGTACTGTATGTGTGTGTATACTGTATGTGTGTGTGTACTGTATGTGTGTGTATACTGTATGTGTGTGTATACTGTATGTGTGTGTGTACTGTATGTGTGTGTATACTGTATGTGTGTGTATACTGTATGTGTGTGTGTACTGTATGTGTGTGTACTGTATGTGTGTGTATACTGTATGTGTGTGTGTACTGTATGTGTGTGTATACTGTATGTGTGTGTATACTGTATGTGTGTGTGTACTGTATGTGTGTGTATACTGTATGTGTGTGTATACTGATGTGTGTGTATACTGTATGTGTGTGTGTGGGTGTGGGTGTTCTGAACAAGGTCAGGGGGGGGGCTCACATGATATGGACTAATGCCCATCGGTATAGTATGACTTTGGCCTATGCGTTTACCACAGAAATGTGCTTTTGCTTGGCACGCACAGCGACTCACCAAAGTCTCTATTTGCATACCCCTGTCCCAGAGGTCTAGGGAGGGATAGTTATATTAAAACCAGACTAGAGTGATTTTTGTTCGTTACTGCACAGCTGGTATTTCTATCATATTGTGCATTTTGTGTAGCCAGCAGGGAATACCAGAAACATAAACGGAGGTAAATATGTACATTTAACAGGAAAGGAGTTATTTGTAGAAAAAGAAAAGATCAAACTGTGAATTCTCACAGATTGGAAAATAAGATTTTGCAGAAATGTAGTAGTTGATATTAAGGCTGTATAATATGTTAATGTCATCCCAGCAGGATACTGTGGGATGCAGGTGCAGTACTTCACTGTATTAAAACATGGATCCCCATTAGTTCCTGCCAAGGCAGCAGTTACTCTTCCTGGGGTTTATTATGGATCCCCATTAGTTCCTGCCAAGGCAGCAGCTACTCTTCCTGGTGTTTATTATGGGTCCCCATTAGTTCCTGCCAAGGCAGCAGCTACTCTTCCTGGTGTTTATTATGGGTCCCCATTAGTTCCTGCCAAGGCAGCAGCTACTCTTCCTGGTGTTTATTATGGATCCCCATTAGTTCCTGCCAAGGCAGCAGCTACTCTTCCTGGGGTTTATTATGGATCCCCATTAGTTCCTGCCAAGGCAGCAGCTACTCTTCCTGGTGTTTATTATGGGTCCCCATTAGTTCCTGCCAAGGCAGCAGCTACTCTTCCTGGGGTTTATTATGGATCCCCATTAGTTCCTGCCAAGGCAGCAGCTACTCTTCCTGGTGTTTATTATGGGTCCCCATTAGTTCCTGCCAAGGCAGCAGCTACTCTTCCTGGTGTTTATTATGGGTCCCCATTAGTTCCTGCCAAGGCAGCAGCTACTCTTCCTGGTGTTTATTATGGATCCCCATTAGTTCCTGCCAAGGCAGCAGCTACTCTTCCTGGGGTTTATTATGGATCCCCATTAGTTCCTGCCAAGGCAGCAGCTACTCTTCCTGGTGTTTATTATGGGTCCCCATTAGTTCCTGCCAAGGCAGCAGCTACTCTTCCTGGGGTTTATTATGGATCCCCATTAGTTCCTGCCAAGGCAGCAGCTACTCTTCCTGGTGTTTATTATGGATCCCCATTAATTCATGCCAAGGCAGCAGCTACTCTTCCTGGGGTTTATTATGGATCCCCATTAGTTCCTGCCAAGGCAGCAGCTACTCTTCCAGGGGTTTATTATGGATCCCCATTAGTTCCTGCCAAGGCAGCAGCTACTCTTCCTGGGGTTTATTATGGATCCCCATTAGGTAGCAGGTACTCTTCCTGGGGTTCAACCACATTAAGGTACAACACACCAAAAAAACACAGAAAAATAAAACTGGCCATCATATACCATCATTACACCAGTACATATTTTTATGTAATACATGTATCACTAGCCACTTTAAACTATGCCACTTTATGTTTATATACCCTACATTACTCATCTCCTATGTATATACTGTCCTCTATACCATCTACTGAATCTTGCCTATGCCGTTCTGTACCATCACTCATTCATATATCTTTATGTACATATTCTTTATCCCTTTACAATTGTGTCTATAAGGTAGTAGTTTTGGAATTGTTAGGTTAGATTACTCGTTAGTTACTCGTGTGTGTGTGTGTGTGTGTAGATTATGTGTGTCAGCCTGTTTATATTGTCTCTTCACAGTCCGTGTTCTTCCATAAGGCGCAGTACTATCTGTTTATATTGTCTCTTCACAGTCCGTGTTCTTCCATAAGGCGCAGTACTATCTGTTTATATTGTCTCTTCACAGTCCGTGTTCTTCCATAAGGCGCAGTACTATCTGTTTATATTGTCTCTTCACAGTCCGTGTCCATAAGGCGCAGTACTATCTGTTTATATTGTCTCTTCACAGTCCGTGTCCATAAGGCGCAGTACTATCTGTTTATATTGTCTCTTCACAGTCCGTGTCCATAAGGCGCAGTACTATCTGTTTATATTGTCTCTTCACAGTCCGTGTTCTTCCATAAGGCGCAGTACTATCTGTTTTTGTATCTGACTTTACTTCTTGCATGAATTGAGAAAGACCGAGACCCAGGGAACCTTCCCATCATGCAACTCTCTATGATTTATGACATGTTTTAGCTCAGACAACAAATAGGCCAAGTTAGAGGTTTGAGTCACAATCAACATGACATTTAGTCTCTCACAATGCAGCTTATGAGAAACCAGCAAGCAATCTAGACAATCACATCTTGTTTCTGGAACGATATAACATTGCATTTTGAAGTTTAACACATCACTGCTTCAGTTGTCACATCTGATGTGCTTTGTCAACCGAGAGCTTGGATCACCCTCTGAACGCAACTCTCACCCTGTACCCTTCTCTACTGTTTAATGGGTATGATTCACCCAGTACCCTTCACTACTGTTTAAACTCTTAAGGATTAGCCCCCATTTTTTTTAAATCTCCCCTAAAATGTCATACCCAAAACTAACGGCCTGTAGCTCAGGCCCTGAAGCAAGAATATGCATATTATTGGTAGCATTTGAAAGGGAATAATCTGACTTTTATGTAAATATGAAAGGCATTTAGTATAATATAAAACAATAGATCTGGTAAAAGATTATGCAAAGGAAAAACCAACCGTTCTTTTGTATTGTTTTGTACCATCATCTTTGAAATGCAAGATAAAGACCATTATTTATTATTCCAATTTACATTTTGGCCACTAGATGGCATCAGTATATGTGCAACGTTCTAGACTGATCCAATGAACCATTGCATTTCTGTTCAAAATGTATTAAGACTGCCCAAATGTGCCTCATTTGTTTATTAATAACTTTTCATGTTCAAAATTGTGCACTCTCCTCAAGAAATAGCATGATATTCTTTCACTGTAATAGCTACTGTAAATTGGACAGTGCAGTTAGATTAACAAGAATTTAAGCTTTCTGCCAATATCAGATATGTCTACGTCCTGGAAAATTGTTACTTAAATCATGCTGTGTCACCTGTCTATGTTTCTAATCCCCATCCGTTCACCTGTAGCCATCTTCCCCCCGCTGCTCCACACAGAGACGACCAGGGCGAAAGTAGTCCCTCCTTTTCGCGTCTTCCTGAAACAACCCTTCTTCCGGGGGCCACCAGAGCAGAAACACAGGGATAGATGCATAACGACAGCATGTGACCTAAAACTCAACTCTTGCACGTGTAGATATTCCACCCAGTTGGACTACCCTTAACCCCAACTGCCTGCACTCTCTGTGCAGAGATATGCTTTTGTATGAGAGCTGACCCATGCGAAAATGCAACTTTTCCCGATTTCGTTGCTGATTTCCATTCGTAAATATGATATGCTACTGTGTAATACATTTACTGTAATGGTTTTGAATTGTACGAAACAAAAATCATGATTTTGTATTTTATTTATGCAGATTTTGCAAAGGATATAAATTGCTATAGATTGCTGACACAGTTTAATCTGTGTAGGCTTGAATCGGGCTTTTAAAGGGAACTCATTCTGCTTTCCATACATTTCAATTATATGAGCTTGGTACAAATAACATGTTCCTAATGTAATGTATTTCAATTACATTAGTACAAGAAGAAAAAAGTGATTTATTTGATGTAGTGATTATGCTTATAAATAACTAATGGAATTGATGTAAAAACAACCATTTTAAAAACCTTTTCATTCTGGAAGGTATTATATTACAGTGTTTACAGTAATCAGCAATGTGGGAAAACACATATGGAAAATTCCCATCATCATAGATTTACCTTTGGTTTGGCTTTAGACAGAAAGACGCATGGCGAGACCGGGCAGGGGCTTCAAGCCAGTCGTTAAACCCTACACTCTGTGGTAAAACTGCAGTCTGACCGTGGTCAGGATTACTCATATTGCCGGATATAATTTTACTCCGTCTCGCCTGTTTATTTACGTTTGCTAATGTGTGTACTGTAAGTGCATGTATTGACATTCATTTCCCAGCATGGGCATTTGAATCATGTAAATCAGTGTTTATCTGTTCATACTTCAACTATCAGTGAAAATGAGTTACAAAGGAAACCAGCCAGTTGATTGAGGTGTACAGAACATTGTATTATGTCACAATGCCATACTCACAACATTCTATTATGTCACAATGCCATACTCACAACATTCTATTATGTCACAATGCCATACTCACAACATTCTATTATGTCACAATGCCATACTCACAACATTCTATTATGTCACAATGCCATACTCACAACATTCTATTATGTCACAATGCCATACTCACAACATTATATTATGTCACAATGCCATACTCACAACTTGTGTATTATATCACAATGCCATACTCACAACATTATGTCACGTCTACTCCCGCTCCCCTGGTCCGGCGCTCGCCTACTAACCACCGGTCCTGGCAATTGTCTTTGCACCCATCATTAGTTACACCTGGACTTCATTACTACATTGATTACTTACTGTTTGTCTAGCGCTCTGTTCTGCCAGTCGTCAGGCACTATTTGTTTATGTTTTCCTTGTTAGACGCTTCTCTTGCTCTGTATATTCGTTCCGTGTTCGTTATCGTTAAACTCACACTGCTCCCGGACTCTCTGACCCCCTGTGTCTACGTTACAGTAAATCTATTTGTATTGTATTTATCCTAAATAATTATGTTCTTTAACACATGTAGCATATCTGTATTTGTGTCCACTGTAAACGGTACATCAACCTCTAGTAAGATTTACTGTTCTGTGTCCACAATAATCAGAGTTAACCATAAAACCTTTACAAGAGCTGTTCCTTGATGTCAGCACACTTCCGGGACAAATGAATAATGACCTTCATAAAAGTGGTTCTGTGATAGTGAACTCCCTGTTTTTGCTGCTGAACACACCAGCTATAACCCTGTGTTGACCCTTGACCACTGCCTTAACACACCAGCTATGACCCTGTGTTGACCCTTGACCACTGCCTTAACACACCAGCTATGACCCTGTGTTGACCTTAACACACCAGCTATGACCCTGTGTTGACCTTAACACACCAGCTATGACCCTGTGTTGACCTTAACACACCAACTATAACCCTGTGTTGACCTTAACACACCAGCTATGACCCTGTGTTGACCTTAACACACCAGCTATGACCCTTTGTTGACCTTAACACACCAGCTATAACCCTGTGTTGACCTTAACACACCAGCTATAACCCTGTTTTGACCCTTGACCACTGCCTTAACACACCAGCTATAACCCTGTTTTGACCCTTGACCACTGCCTTAACACACCAGCTATAACCCTGTGTTGACCCTTGACCACTGCCTAAACACACCAGCTATGACCCTGTTTTGACCCTTGACCACTGCCTAAACACACCAGCTATGACCCTGTGTTGACCTTAACACACCAGCTATGACCCTGTGTTGACCTTAACACACCAGCTATGACCCTGTGTTGACCTTAACACACCAGCTATGACCCTGTGTTGACCTTAACACACCAGCTATAACCCTGTGTTGACCTTAACACACCAGCTATAACCCTGTTTTGACCCTTGACCACTGCCTTAACACACCAGCTATAACCCTGTTTTGACCCTTGACCACTGCCTTAACACACCAGCTATAACCCTGTGTTGACCCTTGACCACTGCCTTAACACACCAGCTATAACCCTGTGTTGACCCTTGACCCCTGCCTAAACACACCAACTATGACCCTGTTTTGACCCTTGACCACTGCCTTAACACACCAGCTATGACCCTGTGTTGACCTTAACACACCAGCTATAACCCTGTGTTGACCCTTGACCTCAAACTAGCTATAAATTAATGTGGGTCGTTTAAAGGTCTACACACACAACATGCCAGCAGAAATAACTATTACATATATATTTTAGATTAATTATGATTTAATTTAAGTATATACATTTTTTTGTACTATTTTGATCATTAATTTGCAAAATGAAAATATCGTTTTAATTGCATGTAAATACACAATAACTACTGTATATATTCATAACTTCCTTTAAGCACAATTTGGCCATTTTTATATCATATTTTAAACATTGTCAATTTTTTTTACATGAAATTACAGTATACAGCTAAAATCCTTGATTTGTTAAGTGTTGTATTTAAATAGTATTTAACTAAAAATGTAAGACTGTGGGAACAATGTTTGTGAGAAGTTTTTTTGTTTTAGGAGGCAACTTTGAGGTTTGAATTAAAATAATTACTGCATTTCCAATTTGGAGAGTTTGACCTATTACATTCATCATGTTAATGAATTTAATTGTCCAAAGCTTTTAAACAAAAAATGTATATTTGTTTCTGTGCAACTGATCCAAACTAAACCGTGTTTAAATGCTTGGCAGGTAGGCTAGTGGTTAGAGCATTGGGCCAGTTGCCTGATTAAATCCCTGAGCTGATCAGGTAAAAAAAAGAGTTTTAACTTCACATCAGTCATGGGGGGGATTTCTGACATCTTCTTTAGATATAGAGTAATGCTTTAACTATCAACATACCCATAACACAATCCATCTAAATATCTAAACAGCAGGGCACAAATACAGTTGAATTTACATTTTTTTCTAAACAACATTTTACTAACATATTATGCAAGTATATTATTTGGAAGTGGATGCTTACACTTTCTTCATAAAATAGAGGAAACATATATATATATACTTCTTATTTTATTTAACTTGGAAAATTTATTAAGAACACATTTTTCTTTATAATGACAGGCGAGGAACAGTGGGTTAACTGCCTTGTACAGGGGCAGAACAACAGCCTAGGAACAGTGGGTTAACTGCCTTGTTCAGGGGCAGAACAACAGCCTAGGAACAGTGGGTTAACTGCCTTGTACAGGGGCAGAACAACAGCCTAGGAACAGTGGGTTAACTGCCTTGTTCAGGGGCAGAACAACAGCCTAGGAACAGTGGGTTAACTGCCTTGTACAGGGGCAGAACAACAGCCTAGGAACAGTGGGTTAACTGCCTTGTTCAGGGGCAGAACAACAGCCTAGGAACAGTGGGTTAACTGCCTTGTACAGGGGCATAACAACAGCCTAGGAACAGTGGGTTAACTGCCTTGTTCAGGGGCAGAACAACAGCCTAGGAACAGTGGGTTAACTGCCTTGTTCAGGGGCAGAACAACAGCCTAGGAACAGTGGGTTAACTGCCTTGTACAGGGGCAGAACAACAGCCTAGGAACAGTGGGTTAACTGCCTTGTACAGGGGCATAACAACAGCCTAGGAACAGTGGGTTAACTGCCTTGTTCAGGGGCAGAACAACAGCCTAGGAACAGTGGGTTAACTGCCTTGTACAGGGGCAGAACAACAGCCTAGGAACAGTGGGTTAACTGCCTTGTTCAGGGGCAGAACAACAGCCTAGGAACAGTGGGTTAACTGCCTTGTTCAGGGGCAGAACAACAGCCTAGGAACAGTGGGTTAACTGCCTTGTACAGGGGCAGAACAACAGCCTAGGAACAGTGGGTTAACTGCCTTGTACAGGGGCAGAACAACAGCCTAGGAACAGTGGGTTAACTGCCTTGTTCAGGGGCAGAACAACAGATGTTTTTCATTTGTCAGCTCAGGGATTTGATCTAGCAACCTTGTGGTTACTGGCCCAATGCTCTAACCACAAGGCTACTGGCCGACCCAGGTAAATTATATACCATCAGGTCCAAAATTATTTCACCCCTTGATAGAGATGAGCAAAAAAAAGTATAAAATAAATAATACTGATCAACTATATTGCTCCACAAGTTAGGAAAATAATATATGTTGTATTCTAATATAATTTCTCAGAGAAATTGATTTTGTTTAACAAGTAATTGTTTGTCTTTTAAAAGATAGGGGTCAAAAGTACCCTCCGATAAATCTTTTATTTCTAAATCTTTTTACCAGATTGGAAAACACTTTGGGAAGGATCATTCCAGATAAAATAAAAAAATCCAGATCCTTGATATCCTTCGTCTACACTTACGGACTGACCTCTTCAATTCAAAACCAAAGGTTTTTCAATGAGGTTTGGAGTCCAGGGAGAGATGGATGTTTTAAAATACCTGTAGATGTCACTTAATATTGACAAATTAAACTACGGCAAAACTAGTTACACATTATAATATAGCTATTATGCTACTGAAAAGAACGGAATAGAAGCAAATACATTGGACTGTAATTGTGTTGTCTCCCTATGGGTTAACTGTATCCTATTGATGTGTTGTCTCCCTATGGGTTAACTGTATCCTATTGATGTGTTGTCTCCCTATGGGTTAACTGTATCCTATTGATGTGTTGTCTCCCTATGGGTTAACTGTATCCTATTGATGTGTTGTCTCCCTATGGGTTAACTGTATCCTATTGATGTGTTGTCTCCCTATGGGTTAACTGTATCCTATTGTTGTGTTGTCTCCCTATGGGTTAACTGTATCCTATTGATGTGTTGTCTCCCTATGGGTTAACTGTATCCTATTGATGTGTTGTCTCCCTATGGGTTAACTGTATCCTATTGATGTGTTGTCTCCCTATGGGTTAACTGTATCCTATTGATGTGTTGTCTCCCTATGGGTTAACTGTATCCTATTGATGTGTTGTCTCCCTATGGGTTAACTGTATCCTATTGTTGTGTTGTCTCCCTATGGGTTAACTGTATCCTATTGATGTGTTGTCTCCCTATGGGTTAACTGTATCCTATTGATGTGTTGTCTCCCTATGGGTTAACTGTATCCTATTGATGTGTTGTCTCCCTATGGGTTAACTGTATCCTATTGATGTGTTGTC
Organism: Oncorhynchus kisutch; assembly: GCF_002021735.2. NCBI lineage: Eukaryota > Metazoa > Chordata > Actinopteri > Salmoniformes > Salmonidae > Oncorhynchus > Oncorhynchus kisutch. The sequence continues at coordinate 74,120,893 of NC_034175.2, read as the reverse complement.
TCCCTATGGGTTAACTGTATCCTATTGATGTGTTGTCTCCCTATGGGTTAACTGTATCCTATTGATGTGTTGTCTCCCTATGGGTTAACTGTATCCTATTGATGTGTTGTCTCCCTATGGGTTAACTGTATCCTATTGTTGTGTTGTCTCCCTATGGGTTAACTGTATCCTATTGTTGTGTTGTCTCCCTATGGGTTAACTGTATCCTATTGATGTGTTGTCTCCCTATGGGTTAACTGTATCCTATTGATGTGTTGTCTCCCTATGGGTTAACTGTATCCTATTGATGTGTTGTCTCCCTATGGGTTAACTGTATCCTATTGATGTGTTGTCTCCCTATGGGTCAACTGTATCCTATTGATGTGTTGTCTCCCTATGGGTTAACTGTATCCTATTGATGTGTTGTCTCCCTATGGGTTAACTGTATCCTATTGATGTGTTGTCTCCCTATGGGTTAACTGTATCCTATTGATGTGTTGTCTCCCTATTGATGTGTTGTCTCCCTATGGGTCAACTGTATCCTATTGATGTGTTGTCTCCCTACGGGTTAACTGTATCCTATTGTTGTGTTGTCTCCCTATGGGTTAACTGTATCCTATTGATGTGTTGTCTCCCTATAGGTTAACTGTATCCTATTGATGTGTTGTCTCCCTATGGGTTAACTGTATCCTATTGATGTGTTGTCTCCCTATGGGTTAACTGTATCCAATTGATGTGTTGTCTCCCTATGGGTTAACTGTATCCTATTGATGTGTTGTCTCCCTATGGGTTAACTGTATCCTATTGATGTGTTGTCTCCCTATGGGTTAACTGTATCCTATTGATGTGTTGTCTCCCTATGGGTTAACTGTATCCTATTGATGTGTTGTCTCCCTATGGGTCAACTGTATCCTATTGATGTGTTGTCTCCCTATGGGTTAACTGTATCCTATTGATGTGTTGTCTCCCTATGGGTTAACTGTATCCTATTGATGTGTTGTCTCCCTATGGGTTAACTGTATCCTATTGATGTGTTGTCTCCCTATGGGTTAACTGTATCCTATTGATGTGTTGTCTCCCTATGGGTTAACTGTATCCTATTGATGTGTTGTCTCCCTATGGGTTAACTGTATCCTATTGTTGTGTTGTCTCCCTATGGGTTAACTGTATCCTATTGATGTGTTGTCTCCCTATGGGTTAACTGTATCCTATTGATGTGTTGTCTCCCTATGGGTTAACTGTATCCTATTGATGTGTTGTCTCCCTATGGGTTAACTGTATCCTATTGATGTGTTGTCTCCCTATGGGTTAACTGTATCCTATTGATGTGTTGTCTCCCTATGGGTTAACTGTATCCTATTGATGTGTTGTCTCCCTATGGGTTAACTGTATCCTATTGATGTGTTGTCTCCCTATGGGTTAACTGTATCCTATTGTTGTGTTGTCTCCCTATGGGTTAACTGTATCCTATTGATGTGTTGTCTCCCTATGGGTTAACTGTATCCTATTGATGTGTTGTCTCCCTATGGGTTAACCGTATCCTATTGTTGTGTTGTCTCCCTATGGGTTAACTGTATCCTATTGATGTGTTGTCTCCCTATAGGTTAACTGTATCCTATTGATGTGTTGTCTCCCTATGGGTTAACTGTATCCTATTGATGTGTTGTCTCCCTATGGGTTAACTGTATCCTATTGATGTGTTGTCTCCCTATGGGTTAACTGTATCCTATTGATGTGTTGTCTCCCTATGGGTTAACTGTATCCTATTGATGTGTTGTCTCCCTATAGGTTAACTGTATCCTATTGATGTGTTGTCTCCCTATGGGTTAACTGTATCCTATTGATGTGTTGTCTCCCTATGGGTTAACTGTATCCTATTGATGTGTTGTCTCCCTATGGGTTAACTGTATCCTATTGATGTGTTGTCTCCTTATGGTTAACTGTATCCTATTGTTGTGTTGTCTCCCTATGGGTTAACTGTATCCTATTGATGTGTTGTCTCCCTATGGGTTAACTGTATCCTATTGATATGTTGTCTCTCTATGGGTTAACTGTATCCTATTGATGTGTTGTCTCCCTATGGTTAACTGTATCCTATTGATGTGTTGTCTCCTTATGGTTAACTGTATCCTATTGTTGTGTTGTCTCCCTATGGGTTAACTGTATCCTATTGATGTGTTGTCTCCCTATGGGTTAACTGTATCCTATTGTTGTGTTGTCTCCCTATGGGTTAACTGTATCCTATTGTTGTGTTGTCTCCCTATGGGTTAACTGTATCCTATTGATGTGTTGTCTCCCTATGGGTTAACTGTATCCTATTGTTGTGTTGTCTCCCTATGGGTTAACTGTATCCTATTGATGTGTTGTCTCCCTATGGGTCAACTGTATCCTATTGATGTGTTGTCTCCCTATAGGTCAACTGTATCCTATTGTTGTGTTGTCTCCCTATGGGTCAACTGTATCCTATTGATGTGTTCTCCCTATGGGTCAACTGTAACCTATTGATGTGTTGTCTCCCTATGGGTTAACTGTATCCTGTTGATGTGTTGTCTCCCTATAGGTCAACAGTATCCTATTGATGTGTTGTCTCCCTATGGGTTAACTGTATCCTATTGATGTGTTGTCTCCCTATAGGTCAACTGTATCCTATTGTTGTGTTGTCTCCCTATGGGTCAACTGTATCCTATTGATGTGTTGTCTCCCTATGGGTTAACTGTATCCTATTGATGTGTTGTCTCCCTATGGGTTAACTGTATCCTATTGATGTGTTGTCTCCCTATAGGTCAACTGTATCCTATTGATGTGTTGTCTCCCTACGGGTTAACTGTATCCTATTGATGTGTTGTCTCCCTATGGGTCAACTGTATCCTATTGTTGTGTTGTCTCCCTATAGGTCAACTGTATCCTATTGATGTGTTGTCTCCCTATGGGTTAACTGTATCCTATTGATGTGTTGTCTCCCTATTGATGTGTTGTCTCCCTATAGGTCAACTGTATCCTATTGATGTGTTGTCTCCCTATGGGTTAACTGTATCCTATTGATGTGTTGTCTCCCTATGGGTTAACTGTATCCTATTGTTGTGTTGTCTCCCTATGGGTTAACTGTATCCTATTGTTGTGTTGTCTCCCTATGGGTTAACTGTATCCTATTGATGTGTTGTCTCCCTATGGGTTAACTGTATCCTATTGATGTGCTGTCTCCCTATGGGTTAACTGTATCCTATTCATGTGTTGTCTCCCTATGGGTTAACTGTATCCTATTGATGTGTTGTCTCCCTATGGGTTAACTGTATCCTATTGTTGTGTTGTCTCCCTATGGGTTAACTGTATCCTATTGATGTGTTGTCTCCCTATAGGTCAACTGTATCCTATTGATGTGTTGTCTCCCTATAGGTCAACTGTATCCTATTGATGTGTTGTCTCCCTATGGGTTAACTGTATCCTATTGATGTGTTGTCTCCCTATGGGTTAACTGTATCCTATTGTTGTGTTGTCTCCCTATAGGTCAACTGTATCCTATTGATGTGTTGTCTCCCTATGGGTTAACTGTATCATATTGATGTGTTGTCTCCCTATGGGTTAACTGTATCCTATTGTTGTGTTGTCTCCCTATGGGTTAACTGTATCCTATTGATGTGTTGTCTCCCTATGGGTTAACTGTATCCTATTGATGTGTTGTCTCCCTATGGGTTAACTGTATCCTATTGTTGTGTTGTCTCCCTATGGGTTAACTGTATCCTATTGATGTGTTGTCTCCCTATGGTTTAACTGTATCCTATTGTTGTGTTGTCTCCCTATGGGTTAACTGTATCCTATTGTTGTGTTGTCTCCCTATGGGTTAACTGTATCCTATTGTTGTGTTGTCTCCCTATGGGTTAACTGTATCCTATTGTTGTGTTGTCTCCCTATGGGTTAACTGTATCCTATTGTTGTTTTGTCTCCCTATGGGTTAACTGTATCCTATTGATGTGTTGTCTCCCTATGGTTAACTGTATCCTATTGATGTGTTGTCTCCCTATTGGTTAACTGTATTCTATTGATGTGTTGTCTCCTTATGGGTTAACTGTATTCTATTGATGTGTTGTCTCCTTATGGGTTAACTGTATCCTATTGATGTGTTGTCTCCCTATGGGTTAACTGTATCCTATTGATGTGTTGTCTCCCTATGGGTTAACTGTATCCTATTGTTGTGTTGTCTCCCTATGGGTTAACTGTATCCTATTGATGTGTTGTCTCCCTATGGGTTAACTGTATCCTATTGATGTGTTGTCTCCCTATGGGTTAACTGTATCCTATTGATGTGTTGTCTCCCTATGGGTTAACTGTATCCTATTGATGTGTTGTCTCCCTATGGGTTAACTGTATCCTATTGATGTGTTGTCTCCCTATGGGTTAACTGTATCCTATTGATGTGTTGTCTCCCTATGATTAACTGTATCCTATTGATGTGTTGTCTCCCTATGGGTTAACTGTATCCTATTGTTGTGTTGTCTCCCTATGGGTTAACTGTATCCTATTGATGTGTTGTCTCCCTATGGGTTAACTGTATCCTATTGATGTGTTGTCTCCTTATGGTTAACTGTATGCTATTGATGTGTTGTCTCCCTATGGTTAACTGTATCCTATTGATGTGTTGTCTCCCTATTGGTTAACTGTATCCTATTGATGTGTTGTCTCCTTATGGGTTAACTGTATCCTATTGATGTGTTGTCTCCCTATGGGTTAACTGTATCCTATTGATGTGTTGTCTCCCTATTGGTTAACTGTATCCTATTGATGTGTTGTCTCCTTATGGGTTAACTGTATCCTAATGATGGAAGATCAAAGCAACACATTAAAAATAAAATAATACCTGATCTGAGCGGCTTGAGTGTTTTCTCGCAGATGAAAATGAGCCGTGCTATAGAATTAAAGTTGGCATCAGTGGTTGCGCCTGGCCGTCGGATGCCTCATTTGGCCTCTGCCTTAATTCCCGCCGTCAGCCTGTAATCAGGTCTCTTTCACATAACGGACGATTAGTTTAAAGAACAGATCTGCTTTCAACGCCACTGAGGATGAACAGAAAGGGGAGGAGGGATGGAGGGGGTGGAGGGTAGGAGGGGTGGAGGGTAGGAGGGGAGGAGGAGAGATGTGATGGAGGGGAGGAGGGATGGAGGGGTAGGAGGGGAGGAGGGTGGAGGGGAGGAGGGATGGAGGAGAGGAGGGGAGGAGGGATGGAGGGTAGGAGGGGAGGAGGGATGGAGGGGAGGAGGGATGGAGGGTAGGAGGGGAGGAGGGATGGAGGGTAGGAGGGGAGGAGGGATGGAAGGGTAGGAGGGGAGGAGGGATGGAGGGTAGGAGGGGAGGAGGGATGGAAGGGTAGGAGGGGAGGAGGGATGGAGGGTAGGAGGGGAGGAGGGATGGAGGGGAGGAGGGGAGGAGGAGAGGAGGGATGGAGGGGAGGAGGGATGGAGGGTAGGAGGGGAGGAGGGATGGAGGGATGGAGGGGAGGAGGGATGGAGGGTAGGAGGGGAGGAGGGATGGAGGGTAGGAGGGGAGGAGGGATGGAGGTGAGGAGGGATGGAGGGTAGGAGGGGAGGAGGGATGGAGGGTAGGAGGGGAGGAGGGATGGAGGGGAGGAGGGGAGGAGGGATGGAGGGTAGGAGGGGAGGAGGGATGGAGGGGAGGAGGGATGGAGGGTAGGAAGGGAGGAGGGATGGAAGGGTAGGAGGGGAGGAGGGACGGAGGGGAGGAGGGATGGAGGGGTAGGAGGGGAGGAGGGATGGAGGGTAGAAGGGGAGGAGGAGAGGTGTGATGGAGGGTAGGGTGTATGTATCGAGGGGAAGATGCTCTGCTTGGCTGTACTGCTACAATGTGCCCGGCTAGGTTAGAGAGAGAGGGAGAGGCGAGAGAGGGAGGTGGGTGAGAGAGAGAGAGGGAGGAGGGAGAGAGAAAGAGAGGGAGGAGGGAGAGAGAGAGGGAGGGGGAGGGGAGAGAGAGAGGGAGGAGGGAGAGCGAAAGAGAGGGAGGAGAGAGAGAGAGAGGGGGGGGGAGGGGAGAGAGAGAGAGGGAGGACAGAGGGAGGGGGATAGAGAGACAGAGAAAGAGAGAGATGAAGAAAGAGAGAGAGAAAGAGAGAGAGAGGGAGAAAGAGAGAGAGAGACAGAGAAAGAGAGATAGGGAGAATGAGAGAGACAGAGATAGCGACAGAGATAGCGACAGAGAAAGAGAGAGAGGTGAATAGGATAGCGAGCAGGGCCTGTACTCATCAGATCCATTGGAGGAAGACGGAAGATGACAGGTCAGAGAGTGCCCCGGAGACGTTTCCATTTTAGCTCCATTCAAATCCGTAATCACTGCACTCTACTTGAACCCACCGTCCTATAAAAGAGATAGAGAATGTGAAAGAGGAAGTGGTATACGTGACCTAAAATACCATATTTCCTTCTCAGATGGATGACCAGACTCATCTCCTCTGCCCCCTGCAGACAATAATATATTGGCACCAAAATACTGTTACTACCTCCCTCCCTCATTTCCCCCTCCCAAAACACATTCTTCCATTAAGACACATTCACAAATGCTGTCTTCCTCACCTAGATTGAGGACCGATTGAATTTGAGAGTTTGTTTTTTTTACTTAACGGAAACTGGTGCAAGAGACAAAGTGTTGAGAAGACAAGGTTATTCTGAGACCGCAGAGTTTCACCACCTCTCATATCTCATATGCTCATCGATCCCTCCAAACTGTTATGGTAGTACTGAGAAATGTAGTCATTGGAATTGTACTGTTATGTACTGTAGGTAGGTAAGGGTATTGTCTAACATCCTACTATGACGCAAAATAGGAACAATGGTAAGTAAAATTCTGTCAAGTACGAGAAACAATTTTGCAGGAAGCTGAGTTTGTGTAGCGGTTGTGGATTTGGAGAGATTTGTGAGTAGAGGAGCACAGAGGGTAGGTTGAGAAGCACTCCTCGCCCCTAATAGTTTCCGACACAGCCAGCATTTGCTTTCATTTCTCAGGGGGAGTACTGACAGAAACAATTCTCGTATCCCTTGGTCCCCCTTTTTACTACTTGGAGATGTTTATGTATGTGTACATTTTTCCTTTCAATTGGTTTGGTTTGTTTTTTGGCTCATAGGAGGCAAAGAGATAGATAACTACAACAAAGGAATGGAAACAGCCAATGCAAACTATTTTAGTTTTCTTTCACTGATTTCCACTGTCTTGTTCTTAACGGTGTATGACATCACTAATAGGCATGTCTAATCATAAGGTGTTATAAAATACGTGGGAAGGAGGAAAAACAAATATATCTCAATTAAGCAATGCATTTAATGACTTCATCGTGTATTAATGTAGCTGTCATTTACTAAATTGTAATTCCAATGAAGGGAAATGTATTAGGATGAATGAAAACCAAACATTTGCACTTCTCAAGAAGCTCTGTGAGTAGACGTTTATAATTGTTCCAGAGGAATAATTATTACAACATTCAGACTAAGTTCAAAGAAAACGAGGACGTTAATAATAATGAGCACATTTACTCCAGACAATCGATGCTATCGTATTTATGTTGGTGGTGTTTGCACGGCAGCAACATGTAGCCGATCAGGCGACAGTCCTTAAGACTTGGCCCGTGCCTTTAGGGCGAACTGCACTTTCTGAAAGCCCTTTTTTTCCCCCACTCGTCCCAGCGGCCCCCACCCTCCAACCACCTCCACCCTGCCAGCCCCGGTCAGCCATGGCCCCCTTCGTCCTGCTACATGGCATTTGCACCGCTGAGGAGAATGTGAGCTAATGATAGTGTAAAGGCTGTGTTCACTAGAGTATGAAATTCCCATTTGTCTAGGGCAGGCTGTGCAATGTGATATTATGATGCTGCTGCAGAGAGAGAGAGGAGGAATAGAAGTCAAAAGAGACAGCAAGACGCAGAGCGAATGGTAGAGAAAGGAAATGTACGCAAGGCATATGGAAAACCGCTGTCTGATTATTTCTCTTTTTTAGTTAATATCAAAACATAGAAATCCGTGATGTAGAGAGTTGATAATAAGGTGTTTAAAGTAACAGGGATTGTAAATATCAAGGACTTACTGTAAAAAAATATATATATTATTTTTTTTTATTCGGAATTCTGGGTGCCTCTTCTCGTCTCGCGGACGAAAGTAGAGACATGGTGGCCATAGTGCTGACAGAGTCCTCGTGGAGGACAGTTACTCTCTGAGACAGGAAGAAAACCGTGGCGGAGTCATAAGGTACCGTAAGCCGCCATCTTGTTTCTAGTGTTTAAAAAGGCTGCTGTTCGCCCATGAAGCCAAATGGAGGCTTTGCTGAGGACAGAAATCAGGTCAGAACCAGCCTAAAGACACGACGCAAAAATGCCCCCCAAAAAAGAAAAGAACTCTCTGTCTGCCAATCTTACACAGCACAGCTCTAACATGGCTGAACGTAGAGGCAACGCAGGAGAACAAATAATACAAGTTCAAATATTCAGATTTTCAATAAAACTGATGAACTTTTAATATAATGTGCATCAGTACAGAGGACTAGCGGTAAAACGTTGTGCGGCGGCGGACACAAACCATTGTATCTCAATAGTACTGTAAATGCACCTTATTGCTGTAATGAATATTAGAACAATGATACCAGGTGACACTTTTAATCCTCAAATTCCGTTTTGTCTCTCACCGGGAGACATTATTTTATCCACCTCCCATGTTTTTCCGAGCAATACTCTACAGTACTGACAAAACAACATGATCCACAACGAGTAGATATGTTGATATGTGTGATAAAATCAATGATTTGAAAAGGAGCGGTGCTGTCTGGCCAATGTGAGAACAATAGAGACACTTTTACACAGTTCGAAAGTTCACCGTTCCATTATGACTGGCTGACCTATTTTCCTTCGTCGGAGCATCGCATAAGGAATCAGTCTTCATTTAACATGCGTTGTTTCTCCGTCATAAACACACAACTCAGTCCTCTCGGGACTGTTGAAACCGTCCACCATTTACAAGTACATGTTGTTTTTTGTTTTTCATCTTTATTAATACAGAGAATCCCGATTGTGACCAGGGATACTTTTTTCAACGACACCCTGTGATGAAATGTTTTGTTAATTAACACGAATAACATATTTTTAAATATTAGAGTTATCCAATAATAGCTACACCAATGCATCAACGATAAAAATAATAATTATTATTATATATATATATATTATTATTATTATTATTATTATATATAATTATTATTTATAAATGTACATTTGTACCATATTATGGTAGCACAACCATAGACAACATTTGACTACTTTCGTATATTGTTGACCTATTTTAAATTTAGACATTTATCTAAACAGCTCAACAGGTAAATGTTCAAAGTAATTCCAACTTTCTCCTGACCCCTCAGGGTAAGGCATCCCTAGTCATCAGTCAGTAATGTGGATCCTCCTAAAAAAACTAACTGACTTCCTGCAGGATAAAATACAGGGTCAAAGGTGAAAGGCTGAGAAGCCAATAGTCTCTCGGTTACAACAGGCTTTGGTCCCCATACACACAGCAACTGGCAGGGTACTATGAAGAGTCCAGGCTGCAATTATCAGCAGGGAGGAACATCAATTACAGCCATGCCTTTATGATTGCAGTCTATCTATTGCCTTAAACACATGCTGCTCATCAAGGACAATGTGGTGAAAATGAAACACTATGTACAATCAGGCCGTAAGTAGGTCAGTATGACCCTGGGTTAGTGAAATGGTTGTTGAGCTGTGGGCCATAATTACGAGGGTGTGGGATGCTCTCTCTCTCTCTCTCTCTCTCTCTCTCTCTATCTATATATATAGAGTGGTGTGTCCTGTCCCTTTATGTAATGGGGTGAAGCTGGGGCAGAATCCATGCCTCAGGTGGGACCTGCTGCTCAGAGAGTGGAACTCTGTTGTGACCTCTGTCAGACTACATCAGGGTGGAACTCTGTTGTGACCCCTGTCAGACTACATCAGGGTGGAACTCTGTTGTGACCTCTGTCAGACTACAGCAGGGTGGAACTCTGTTGTGACCCCTGTCAGACTACAGCAGGGTGGAACTCTGTTGTGACCTCTGTCAGACTACAGCAGGGTGGAACTCTGTTGTGACCTCTGTCAGACTACATCAGGGTGGAACTCTGTTGTGACCCCTGTCAGAGTACAGCAGGGTGGAACTCTGTTGTGACCCCTGTCAGACTTCATCAGGGTGGAACTCTGTTGTGACCTCTGTCAGACTACAGCAGGGTGGAACTCTGTTGTGACCTCTGTCAGACTACATCAGGGTGGAACTCTGTTGTGACCTCTGTCAGACTACATCAGGGTGGAACTCTGTTGTGACCTCTGTCAGACTACATCAGGGTGGAACTCTGTTGTGACCTCTGTCAGACTTCAGCAGGGTGGAACTCTGTTGTGACCCCTGTCAGACTTCATCAGGGTGGAACTCTGTTGTGACCCCTGTCAGACTTCATCAGGGTGGAACTCTGTTGTGACCTCTGTCAGACTACAGCAGGGTTGAATTATGTTGTGACCTCTGTCAGACTACAGCAGGGTGGAACTCTGTTGTGACCTCTGTCAGACTACAGCAGGGTGGAATTCTGTTGTGTCCTCTGTCAGACTACATCAGGGTGGAACTCTGTTGTGACCTCTGTCAGACTACATCAGGGTGGAACTCTGTTGTGACCTCTGTCAGACTACATCAGGGTGGAACTCTGTTGTGACCTCTGTCAGACTTCAGCAGGGTGGAACTCTGTTGTGACCTCTGTCAGACTACATCAGGGTGGAACTCTGTTGTGACCTCTGTCAGACTACATCAGGGTGGAACTCTGTTGTGACCTTTGTCAGACTACAGCAGGGTGGAACTCTGTTGTGACCTCTGCCAGACTACAGTAGACTGTGTGTATAGACCGGGTCTAGGTGCTATTGCTATATGGGATACATTCCCAAGATATAAGCAACACATGGATACAGATGAAGCACACTCAATCCATACATGTATTTAACCTTCATTTAACTAGGCAAGTCAATGTAATTATTAATTAAGAACAAATTCTTTTTTACACTGACGGCCTACCCTGGCCAAACCCTGGCCTAACCCGGACCACGCTGGGCCAATTGTTTACGCCGCCCTATGGTACTCCCAATTACGGCCAGTTGTGTTACAGCCCAGGATCCAACCAGGATCTGTAGTGACTCCTCTAGCACTGAGATGCAGTGCCTTAGACCGCCGCGCCACTCCAGAGTCCATCATCCACATGTAGTGCTGTGTTACTTTAACTTATAGAAGACATTATTTCCTACAGATGATCGTCACAAGGTCGACACTTACGAATCCTATTAGTGTGAAATTGTTTAACATGGTATACATTTTTCATACATTTTAGAAAATATTAATTACGTTCATATTTAGGGTTGAGTGTGACGATTTATAATAATTCTTGCTTATATTGATATGCAAACAAACGAGTTCATGTAAAATAAGTAAAACATGCACGAATACATTTAAAAAACGAAAGGTTCAAAAAACATAATCCATATCACTATATAACCAAATCACTGTAGCAGGTAGATGACAAAACCGCTGTTTTACTGTTTATTCCCTTATTGTTGTTATTGATAAATATAATTGGTATTCATTTTTCAGATGAATAATTCTACACTTTTATGCAGATGTAATTACAAAAGAATAACAATTTCTAATTCCATAATTTATGAAAAAATTAAATAGTCATTATTCCTCTGTCAATACTGTCCTGGGAACGTTTTTCGTCGTAGTAAATGTTAAATTGTGAAGTTCATCAGATGACACTTATGTAGATCATTATCAGGTTTAAAAATGTATTTAAAGTATTTATATATGTAAATGTTATGTAGACTGTTTCTACAAATGTTACTGTTAATGATACAATTATTTAATCGCAGACTTGTTTATTCTGCGTGGGTTCATATTTTGTTGTATTTTACTATACTCTTGTACATTTCACACTTAACAATCAATTATTTTTGTATTGTACCATAAGCTTCCACTTAGTTCACAAAAAATGATCTCTACATTTATAGTTGGCTATAAAATACTAAGTACTAACGAGGGGTAACATTCTTCAAAATATAGAATTGATTCAATTAAAAGAGAATAGGATAAATTAATCAGTAATCATGAGTTGAACCATATAACGTCTGGAATGCGTATACATTATACCATACATGTTAAATGAATTGCTATGAGTTTTTAGAAGAAAAAAACATAGATATCCAATAATGATATATTTTTGCTTATTAATTATGTGTAATAATTTTTTTAACTATTAAAAATGTTATATCACTATACTTTGACTGTAGTTTTCACGGTCAAATCCTAGCTTGAGATCCATGTGCCGAATTGGGATCAAAGTTCGATTTTCTGCAAATACCAGGGTTTTACGCATATTCATGTAGGAATCAGATAATATTTTCGTTATGATTTAGTTGAAGAACCACCAAACAAAGTACGATTCATGCTCAGGTGATTAACTTTTCTTTCGTCCTCATGATGAATCTTAGTGTCTTAGTTCTGAAAAAGCGTAAGATGAGGACCAGAGAAAAGCTATATCTCTTTCTTAATTATTCACTATTGCTAATAATTTTTTGTGATCTGTAGAATATATAGTTTATATTCACAATTTCATATTACCTCTTTACTTTCTACTGGAAAGTATATAATGACAAAAAAAATTGTAGTTGCACATTTCATAGTACAAAGTGCATGACTAACAGTTGCTGTCTTGGTTTTAATGGCTGACAAAACAATATTTTTGCAGTACTCTGTATCATTGTTCTCTACTGATGTGTGTCGACAACAAAGCAAAAACTAATTACTTCTGACCCGACTGCCAGAATCGGGTCAGAAGTAATTGCCGAAGCTTAGGAAAGAGACCAAAAGAAAAACAGACTTTTACAAATCTTAGAAACATATTCAAGCTTGAATCGACTATTACCACCCTTGACCAGACTCTGGCAGTCAGAACACGAAAGAAACCAAGAAATACATTTTAAAAAATATTTTGTGGATAAAATTCAATGTACTTGCATGTACCTGCATCACACATTTTTATTTTACAGTTCATTTTCAAGGTGTAGACGAACATATGACATTTTAAAAAAAGACATCACATTTATTTATTTTTCTCCACTTTAAGTGTACTTTAAGTGTATCCTTGGGTGAGAGTGGCTGGTCACGCAGAGGTCACTCTAGAAAAATGAAAACAGTCAAACACACAGAAATCACAATGTGAATGTACTGTTCCAGGATTGCGGTACACAGGAACATGAATGAGAGTGAGTGGACCACTGATCTGTGGGTACAGGCACCTGCCAGGTTACCGTGGGTACAGGCAACAGTCAGGTTACCGTGCTAGCCGTGGTGTCTGTACTACCACATTGCAAACAGAGAACGTCTCTCTGACTTTTCCCATCATGTCTTATTTTTTCCTTAATTTTTTTAAGGCTTTTTTCTCCCCGATTTTGTGGAATCCAATTGATAGTTACATTCTTGCCCCATCGCTGCAACTCCCGTACGGACTCGGGAGAGGCGAAAGTCGAAACCCAACCGAGCCGCACTGCTTCTTGACACAATGCCCACTTAACCCAGATGTCACATCAATGTGTCGGAGGAAACACTGTACACCTGGTGACCGTGTCAGCGTGCATTGCTCCCGGCCCGCCACAGGAGTCACTAGAGCACGATGGGATAAGGACATCCCTGCCGGTCAAACGACGGAGCCTGGACTCAAACCAGGATGTCTAGTGGCACAGCTAGCACTGCGATGCAGTGCCTTAGACTACTGCACCACTCGGGAGACCCTCCCCCATTATGTCTACGTGACCACAATTCACTCCTTAGAGTACAGTGGTATTTTCTTCTGACATTTTGCCCCCGGTGTTGTTCTATGGCCTGAAGGAGAGTTCACACATTAGAATAACGTAATCACAGCCCGAGGCCCACTTAAACCTTACAGAGGAGCGAAAATATCAACTGGTGTAAACTGCCGCCTTCTATGCATTTCCTGTCCCTCGTGGGTCCTCGCCCCTAGTAGTGTAAGATGCCAAATATGAATAATATAGCATGGTGGAAGTCTGGCATTGAGAATGATCATCTTTAATGAGGTGACATCCAGAAATGCCATTTTTTGCATGTCTGTATGGTAATATCAGGGACATGTTTCTGCCTTCTCGTATGGTAATATCTGGGACATGTTTCTGCCTTCTCGTATGGTAATATCTGGGACATGTTTCTGCCTTCTCGTGTGGTAATATCTGGGACATGTTTCTGCCTTCTCGTGTGGTAATATCTGGGACATGTTTCTGGCTTCTCGTGTGGTAATATCTGGGACATGTTTCTGCCTTCTCGTATGGTAATATCTGGGACATGTTTCTGCCTTCTCGTGTGGTAATATCTGGGACATGTTTCTGCCTTCTTGTGTGGTAATATCAGGGACATGTTTCTGCCTTCTCGTGTGGTAATATCTGGGACATGTTTCTGCCTTCTCGTGTGGTAATATCTGGGACATGTTTCTGCCTTCTCGTATGGTAATATCTGGGACATGTTTCTGCCTTCTCGTGTGGTAATATCTGGGACATGTTTCTGGCTTCTCGTATGGTAATATCTGGGACATGTTTCTGCCTTCTCGTATGGTAATATCTGGGACATGTTTCTGCCTTCTCGTATGGTAATATCTGGGACATGTTTCTGGCTTCTCGTGTGGTAATATCTGGGACATGTTTCTGCCTTCTCGTATGGTAATATCTGGGACATGTTTCTGCCTTCTCGTATGGTAATATCTGGGACATGTTTCTGCCTTCTCGTGTGGTAATATCTGGGACATGTTTCTGCCTTCTCGTGTGGTAATATCTGGGACATGTTTCTGCCTTCTCAAAACATGTAAAGTGTTCGTAAATAGCAGTAAGCCTACGTTACATTTAATCCTTATCACTTAGTACATTTGAAACAATATACTTTTTTTCGTTAGCTAAAAAAAAGTTTGAATCTATCTTGATACGTATGTATTGATTTTATATCAGCAGTTATACACTCAAAATATTCATTCGTACATGCAAAGCCAAATCAAATCAAATCAAATCTCCCGATCGTATGCCCACAATATCCAGGATTCAAAGCATTTAAATGTTTATCTTAACAATTATGCACGTTAACTTTTCCACATGAATTAAAGGATACAATGGCATGTATGATTGTGTGAGGTATGCGTTAATATCAACAGTATCCAATGGAATAAACTGCGAGCGTGTTTCTGTGTGTGAATGTACGTCGGGTTCAGCTAGCGGTGTATGAGTTTGAGGCTCTGAGTTTGTATGCTAGACGGCACACTCGCTACACATTAGATCAGTAACGGCCTAGTGGCTGCCCTCAGATGTGACACAACTCAATGGGATGTGGAGACTAGCTGACCGAGCACTCACCTCTTCAAGCACTTTATTTATTTATTAAAAAGGCTTTTGTAAAGCTAACCTACATAGCAGCTTGGTTCTTTGTCAGCTTTTCTGCCCCAGGCCTCCTGTTAGAGATATCATGAGGCCGTTTTTTGATGAAAACAATGGATGTTTAATCAATCTCAGCGGCCTAGATCATTATTGAAATATCACGCAGGTCCGTGATTGAGCTGCATGTAGTTTAGCCACTGAAGCACGCAGTGCTATCTTGAACAACCCAGCAGCCTAATCAAAACCAAATTATTTCCATATCATCAGCATGGCCTCCCAGAGACAATTGAGGCTGTAATTTACTCGAGATGTTTGTATTAATTATGTTATTTACGTTGGACGGTATTTATTAAGTTATTGTTTTTATTGTAAATCAATGTGTAAGTATGTATATAAATGCCTTGGCATTTGAGTAGATTGCCTGTTTGACATGAAGTGGTTCTGGCACTTTCAAATTAGACCAAATACCTCTAAATTACATTCTTTAATCTGACGTAAAGGAACCTGAATCATTTCTATTCTATTTATTTAATTCCAATCCCTCGTTCTCTGTGATATGATGGCTGGGTGAAAGGTTCACGACAAGATTAGAGAGAGAGGTTAAGAGGCGGTGCAGTGGCCTCCAAGGTATTATCACTCTAATGCTCTCAGAGGAGATTGAGGAATGAGGAGGAGAGAACAAACACTGTCGTCACGTGTCTTGTTTAGAGCATGTGTGAGGTCGAGAGTTCCTGTGATGAGAAATCCGTCACAGAGAACAGCATACTGAGCAACACCCTCACATGTACTGTATGTGGATGTAAGCAGGGTCTGCTTAATGCAGGGGTTTAACGGGGCTTAAGCACATGGGCCCAGGCCCATGGGAGACCCATGACGGCGACAACAAAGTAAAACGTTTTTTAAATAAAGAAGAGAAACAATCCCCCCCCAAAATTAAGGAAATAAATACAGTATATACTATGTACTGTATGTAGTATATATTTTATTCACTTAAACCGCCAACCACAGGAAGACTCAGGTGCTCACTCTCAATGAATGTAGACTGCTTGCTGATGCCTGCTGCTGCTCTGTAAATCATCAGATGGGGGAGGAGAGGAGGCTGGGGGCCCATATGGGTAACTAGGGGGCCCTGCCTTGATTGGGTAATTAATTCATATGTATTTTCTTTAACAAACTGCATAATAAATAAATATGACTGTTCAATTGTTAAAAAGGCTACCTAAGTATGATTCTCAATCAAAGACAATGAACAGACAGCTGCCTCTGATTGAGAACCACCACCCGGCCAACATAGAAATACAAATCATAGAAAAAGGGACATAGAATGCCCACCCAAATCACACCCTGACCAAACCAAAATAGAGACATATGGTCAGGGCGTGACACTCTTGGGCCCGTTATGGGCCCGTTATGGGCCCGTTATGGGCCCAAGCCTGACCGTAGAGAGCTTTATATGTCTCTATATATTTATATGGGTGGTTGAGTCTGTCAATTTGTCTTTTGCAGATTTCAAAATACAGTCCGGGACCTATGATTTCTTAATCCAGCCCTGGATGTAAATCCTTATACATTTTGACTTGGGCTGGTTCACAGGACACAGTCAGGGCAGATGCAGATTAATCCTTGTGTTTATGGTACACTAGATTAATCCACTATGGTACACTAGATTAATCCACTATGGTACACTAGATTAATCCACTATGGTACACTAGATTAATCCACTATGGTACACTCAATTTAATCCACTATGGTATACTAGATTAATCAACTATGGTACACTAGATTAATCCACTATGGTACACTAAATTTAATCCACTATGGTATACTAGATTAATCCACTATGGTACACTAGATTAATCCACTATGGTACACTACATTTAATCCACTATGGTATACTAGATTAATCCACTATTGTACACTCAATTATTCCTTGTGTTTATGGTACACTAGATGAATCCACTGTGGTACACTCAATTAATCCACTATGATACACTAGATTAATCCACTATGGTACACTAGATGAATCCACTATGGTACACTAGATGAATCCACTATGGTACACTAGATTAATCCACTATGGTACAGAACATTTAAAGGGTCAGAGTTGGAAAAAGGCATTGAAACGTGGATGATATGTCGGCTATGCAAATTATGGTGTACAGACAGACAGTAAAAATGAGCATATTTGTTGAAACAAAATAAATAATATTGAAACAACATAATGAAAAGTGTACAATGCAATACAAGGGTTAAAAAATGTGTAGTTAAAATGAATCATCTTAAATTAGAACAGCTGAGATCTCCTCTTGTAAAACGGAGGGGTTTATATCACCTCCTCACAACATTTAATCATTCATGTAAAAAAAAAGCAAGTACTTTCTGACCGTCTTCATTACCCAACTCCGCTGCCCCCCCCCCCAAAAAACAAATCTAAAATAATACTGAAAACTAGCAAATGAAACGTATATATATATACAGTGCCTTGCGAAAGTATTCGGCCCCCTTGAACTTTGCGACCTTTTGCCACATTTCAGGCTTCAAACATAAAGATATAAAATTGTATTTTTTTGTGAAGAATCAACAACAAGTGGGACACAATCATGAAGTGGAACGACATTTATTGGATATTTCAAACTTTTTTAACAAATTAAAAACTGAAAAATTGGGCGTGCAAAATTATTCAGCCCCTTTACTTTCAGTGCAGCAAACTCTCTCCAGAAGTTCAGTGAGGATCTCTGAATGATCCAATGTTGACCTAAATGACTAATGATGATAAATACAATCCACCTGTGTGTAATCAAGTCTCCGTATAAATGCACCTGCACTGTGATAGTCTCAGAGGTCCGTTAAAAGCGCAGAGAGCATCATGAAGAACAAGGAACACACCAGGCAGGTCCAAGATACTGTTGTGAAGAAGTTTAAAGCCGGATTTGGATACAAAAAGATTTCCCAAGCTTTAAACATCCCAAGGAGCACTGTGCAAGCGATAATATTGAAATGGAAGGAGTATCAGACCACTGCAAATCTACCAAGACCTGGCCGTCCCTCTAAACTTTCAGCTCATACAAGGAGAAGACTGATCAGAGATGCAGCCAAGAGGCCCATGATCACTCTGGATGAACTGCAGAGATCTACAGCTGAGGTGGGAGACTCTGTCCATAGGACAACAATCAGTCGTATATTGCACAAATCTGGCCTTTATGGAAGAGTGGCAAGAAGAAAGCCATTTCTTAAAGATATCCATAAAAAGTGTTGTTTAAAGTTTGCCACAAGCCACCTGGGAGACACACCAAACATGTGGAAGAAGGTGCTCTGGTCAGATGAAACCAAAATTGAACTTTTTGGCAACAATGCAAAACGTTATGTTTGGCGTAAAAGCAACACAACACATCACCCTGAACACACCATCCCCACTGTCAAACATGGTGGTGGCAGCATCATGGTTTGGGCCTGCTTTTCTTCAGCAGGGACAGGGAAGATGGTTAAAATTGATGGGAAGATGGATGGAGCCAAATACAGGACCATTCTGGAAGAAAACCTGATGGAGTCTGCAAAAGACCTGAGACTGGGACGGAGATTTGTCTTCCAACAAGACAACGATCCAAAACATAAAGCAAAATCTACAATGGAATGGTTCAAAATAAACATATCCAGGTGTTAGAATGGCCAAGTCAAAGTCCAGACCTGAATCCAATCGAGAATCTGTGGAAAGAACTGAAAACTGCTGTTCACAAATGCTCTCCATCCAACCTCACTGAGCTCGAGCTGTTTTACAAGGAGGAATGGGAAAAAATGTCAGTCTCTCGATGTGCAAAACTGATAGAGACATACCCCAAGCGACTTACAGCTGTAATCGCAGCAAAAGGTGGCGCTACAAAGTATTAACTTAAGGGGGCTGAATAATTTTGCACGCCCATTTTTTCAGTTTTTGATTTGTTAAAAGAGTTTGAAATATCCAATAAATGTCGTTCCACTTCATGATTGTGTCCCACTTGTTGTTGATTCTTCACAAAAAAATACAGTTTTATATCTTTATGTTTGAAGCCTGAAATGTGGCAAAAGGTCGCAAAGTTCAAGGGGGCCGAATACTTTCGCAAGGCACTGTATATATATGAAACCTGTACGTAGACGAGAACACAGCACTGCCAACAGTCGTTTAGACAGGCTGCTTTAAGGCCACAGTGGCCGCGTTCTGAGTTCAGATGAAAGTGGGGCATCAGCGTCGAACCTTCCATCGTCATCGATGTCGACATCGCCAACACCACAGCCACCATGATGAACTCCACATGAACTCCATGTATCTGTGGGTGCAAGGCAGATCTGGCCATCCCATTGGCTCAGGCATGTGGGGTCCATATTTTGGAGATTAATGCACCCCTGCTGTCACTACTGCCACCGCTGCCCTCCATGTGTGAGAATGAATTAATCGCTCTTCAGGATTTCTCTGGTATTTCTCGTGGCTGGGGTTCGGTGACTAGAGGGAAATAAATTAGATAGCTCTTGGGTGTGCTTGTTTTTCTCTAAAGTCTTAAACGTGTACCAACCGTGAATGTGATGTCAATTGTGTGTAATTCTGCGGTTGGGGTCATGTGATGAGGTCTGGGATTCCAGCCAATGGAAATGCCAGATATGGATTCCTCTAAGAATATGTGTGACGTTTGTTGTTCTCTTGCAGCTTTTTCATTTTGGACCCTGCCTCAACAGTAGTTCTATCTATTACAGCAGTGGGTTCTATCTATTACAGCAGTGGGTTCTACCTATTACAGCAGTGGGTTCTACCTATTACAGCAGTGGGTTCTAACTGTCACAGCAGTGGGTTCTACCTATTACAGCAGTGGGTTCTAACTGCCTCAACAGTAGTTCTATCTATTACAGCAGTGGGTTCTATCTATTACAGCAGTGGGTTCTACCTATTACAGCAGTGGGTTCTAACTGTCACAGCAGTGGGTTCTAACTGCCTCAACAGTAGTTCTAACTGTCACAGCAGTGGGTTCTATCTATTACAGCAGTGGGTTCTAACTGCCTCAACAGTAGTTCTAACTATTACAGCAGTGGGTTCTATCTATTACAGCAGTGGGTTCTACCTATTACAGCAGTGGGTTCTAACTGTAACAGCAGTGGGTTCTAACTGCCTCAACAGTAGTTCTAACTGTCACAGCAGTGGGTTCTATCTATTACAGCAGTGGGTTCTAACTGCCTCAACAGTAGTTCTAACTATTACAGCAGTGGGTTCTATCTATTACAGCAGTGGGTTCTACCTATTACAGCAGTGGGTTCTAACTGTCACAGCAGTGGGTTCTAACTGCCTCAACAGTAGTTCTAACTGTCACAGCAGTGGGTTCTATCTATTACAGCAGTGGGTTCTACCTATTAAAACAGTGGGTTCTAACTGTCACAGCAGTGGGTTCTAACTGCCTCAACAGTAGTTCTAACTGTCACAGCAGTGGGTTCTATCTATTACAGCAGTGGGTTCTAACTGTCAAAGCAGTGGGTTCTAACTGTCACAGCAGTGGGTTCTAACAGTCACAGCAGTGGGTTCTAGCTGTCACAGCAGTGGGTTCTAGCTGTCACAGCAGTGGGTTCTAGCTGTCACGGCAGTGGGTTCTGGCTGTCATGACAGTGGGTTCTAACTGTCACAGCAGTAGAAAGAGTTACTCAGTAAAACATGAGACATTAGAAGGAATATATGCTGCATGGTTAGCATCGCTAACCAGTGAAACATCGTTTTGATGTTTTCACGATTATTCTACAATGTAGAAAATAGTAAAAATAAAGAAAAACCCTTGAATTAATAGGTGTGTCCACACTTTGGCTGGTACTGTATAGATAACCATTATTTTTTTAATAGATTCACAGGATTACTTGTCAAGTGGCGGCAGCGTAGCCTAGTGGTTAGAGCGTTGGACTAGTAACCGGAAGGTTGCGAGTTCAAACCCCCGAGCTGACAAGGTACAAATCTGTCGTTCTGCCCCTGAACAGGCAGTTAACCCACTGTTCCCAGGCCGTCATTGAAAATAAGAATGTGTTCTTAACTGACTTGCCTGGTTAAATAAAGGTAAAAAAAAAAAAAAAAAAAAAAAAAAAAGTGTATATTTCTATATAAAGTAACCATGTTTTCCCTTGAGAGGCTGTACAGGTGTCTCCCACCTTTTCCTGCGCAAGGCTCTGATGAAAGCCATTAAGCGTAAGCCCATTGTTTATGTGTCCTGTTGATAAAGATTTTCTCTATATGCAGAAAGAGTGTTCCTTCATCTTTACTCTCCTAGATAGTCACCAGTTGAAGTGTCCTGGGGTAAGAAATGTTTTTTTGGAGAGTTTCAAGTCTATCAGTTGAGCACCTGATTCTCTTTGTGTATATAAAAAAATCATAGGCCTTTGTTTTATTCTTATATTAATGTTGTGCAAAAACATTGAAGAACTACTGTTTCCAAAGAAATACTTTTAAAAAATATATTTCTTTATTTATGCATAAGAAGGAAAATAAAACTACTTATAATTACTTGTGTAAAAATTAACCAAGTCAAAATGTAGAACTTATTCATGTTGTAATTTACGATTTTCATTTTTTTTAAGGTAGCACTTTATCAAAAACCAAATAATGGTATAGTACATTGTTTATTCATAACGTATTAATCATTACTCGCACATGTGTAAATGTTAGTAACTATGTTATTAACACATTTATAAACAACTTTTCAACTATTTAATAATGATTCATAAAGTCAGTCACAAGATGTTTAATATTGATCGTGATGAGTATTTTCTAATCATAAATAAAAAGTGCTATTTGTGTGACCACATCTTAAGTGTGGGCTATTTATACTTTAGAAATACTGTAGAGATGTTTTGAGCGATGTGCAATATCTCACAAAATGATAGGCATTGGCAAACATTATAACACTACCAGATGCTCATTAAGGTCTCCAAATGACCTAGCTAAATTAGCACACAATAGATGAGAGTTGGAAAGGAGAGCCATTTCTAACATCCAGCATCACTCTGTCAAGTGGAATATTGTATTTCTTCCTAACAAAGATATAAATACATATACATCAGGATGTTTTGTATCCCTGTAAATAATCAGAATTCATGTAAACATTACAGTTTCGAAAACATAGCTTGTCCCAAAAAAAGGTGTTCTCTTGGCACAATTACCCCAGGTATGAGGTAGGTTGAGCCGCAGGACAGGGTAAATTAAGCTGGACATGTCTTTACTGAATTATTAAGACCACTACCTTTTTAAATTAATTTCTATTTTTATTTCCCTAACACAATTCAACATAATCAGAATCACTTTTTGTGACAGGACAGGGTAAATTAAGCTGGACATGTCTTTACTGAATTATTAAGACCACTACCTTTTTTAATTAATTTCTATTTTTATTTCCCTAACACAATTCAACATAATCAGAATCACTTTTTGTCTTTTTAATCATTTTAATAATCAATAATCCGCTACTTTAAATCCCCAAAATACTGCCTTGTATTACCCATGGAAATTAAAAACACTTTTAAGTTCTCAACTTGCCATTGGCGCAAATATTGTGACTATATTAGCCCAGACAGCTACAATGATGCACCTTCAAGCTAGGTTCAGGACCTCATATTGAAGCTTATAGAGACCCAAACTGACATATAGAACATTATCTACTTTGGTTTAGATATAACCATCATGAAATCTATAAAAATAAATACAACTCAATAAATTTGAGTTTGTGAAAATATACATTTTGGGACCTAACTGGCATACCTCTTTTTCCATGTGCTTTATTCCTTCACAGACTCCACGAAACGATGACCTCTTCCAAAATACGTTGTCAAATTATTAATTTGATGTTATGGTTTCCTAGAATTAAGGGTGGCTCAACTTACTCCACTCTTACTCCGCATTTCATGAGTGAAATGTTATCCATTTTTTTTCGTAATGTCATGTTTAATAATTACATTCTTCTGTGATGTATATAAATGGTAATACTGGGATGCAAAATCTAAATTTAATCAACTCTATATCTGTCATGGTACAGGTGTATTGTACATAATTAGTCATGCTATTCCCCTTTGTTCTAGTGATTAAAAAATAGTCTCT
This sequence comes from Oncorhynchus kisutch, assembly GCF_002021735.2. Classification (NCBI taxonomy): domain Eukaryota; kingdom Metazoa; phylum Chordata; class Actinopteri; order Salmoniformes; family Salmonidae; genus Oncorhynchus; species Oncorhynchus kisutch. Next base: position 74,097,347 of record NC_034175.2, on the reverse strand, counting down.
TGTCATAGACTAGTGTTATTTCTAACCTGATACAATCTTGTCTTTGTGGGACTTAGTCATCAGACTGGTTGTCCAGCTGAGGTCCGCGTGGGTTTGACCGCAGCATGTAACATCCCCTGGGTTTACTATCTACAGGAAGTCAGCTGTGTGGAACCTTGCAGGAAGGAGCACATTAGAGTGTTTTGCTGTTGTGAATTCAGTTAGGTCGGTTGAGCCCTCAGGCTAACAACCTTGTGCTATCTTAAAGTTTGCACAGGCAACTAATTAGCTTTTTACACATTATCTTCTGACAGCTACGTATACAGAACGGGCTTGTTTTTTTATCTATTAAAGCCGAGACCCGACACTGTTCGTTGAGCTTTTCAGCTATGCACTGTTGAGCAGGTAGTTGATTCTCAATTTTTGCAAATCTTAAAATAACGTGTTGCTTGAAATAATCTGTAGTTTCTCTTCCCTTTGATTAGATATTCCACGACGACTGTCTTCTTCTTTTTAAACCCATAACCATACGTGTGAGGTGTATACTTTTGTTTCAAAGTAGGTTTGTTTAAGACTGCCAAGAAACACTCTGATTTATCCCACAGCAAAAAAGAAAATATATTTAACATTGTTGTAATATTGCTAATTAAAATAAGGGTTTTAGTCCGCAAATGCTAACAGAAGCGTTTCTTTGCAGTGACTTTTGTATCAAAACGAAAGTTTAGGATTGCAGTCACTCCTTACAGCAGGTCCATAGACTGCTTATGAGGTAAGGAAACAAATGATAGAATACGTTATTTAACTGATCGTTACGTATAAATAGTTAATACCTTTTCAGGTCCAGTAAAGGAGCAAAAATAGTCTGTGGTTAAAAGAATGAAGCAATGGAATCATTTGAAGGATCTGCATGTCACATACCACCTGTAACTCATACATGTAAGGTATTCAAATCCACTAGAGAAAAACTGTCCTGTCCGTTGTGTGTCGGCTACATTTCCCTGTTTTAGGATTAGTTTGCGTTCGTGAGGTTGACAACATAAAACATTCAAAACTGTTCCTCAAGTGCTTGCAACAGTTGTTTTACAACAGTTTTTGTGAATAAAATGTCAAATATACAGTGTTTTTCCTTTAGCAACCTGTGTTGTTAATAAAATGTTCAATATATTTTCTTTAACTCCCTGTGTTGTTAATACAATTTTCAATATTTTTCCTTTAGCATCCTGTGTTGGGAATACAATGTTCAATATTTTTCCTTTAGCATCCTGTGTTCTGAATAAAATGTCCAATATATTTCCTTTAACATCCTGTGTTGTTAATAAAATGTTCAATATATTTTCTTTAACTTCCTGTGTTCTTAATAAAATGTCCAATATATTTCCTTTAACATCCTGTGTTGTTAATAAAATGTTCAATATATTTTTTTTACTTCCAGTGTTGTTAATAAAATGTTCAATATATTTATTTTAACTTCCTGTGTTGTTAATAAAATGTTCAATATATTTATTTTAACTTCCTGTGTTGTTAATACAATTTTCAATATATTTCCTTTAACTTCCTGTGTTGTCTTCTCTTCTTTACCCATTGATATGACCTGGGTTATTTTGAGACATTAAGGTGCATGGCATGTTGGAATGTCTACTTATAAAATGACCATCTTTTTGTGAGAAAATACAGTGGTCACTCAAAATATTTATAAAGTATTTATACACTATAAATATCAAACATTTTAGAAGAGGCCATGCAAAAATACTTAACTAATAATTAATAATTAGTAAATGGTTAATAAGGACATATATGAAACATCTAACGAACGGAGGAATGATTCACAGAAGTAACAAATAAATAAACTATTTAATGAGCCAATATAAATGCGTTATTAATTGGAGATATTAATTTAAGTTATTATAAACCTATTTGAAGGTGTTACATGTTGGTAAAATACTTATGTATGGCCTACATTATGTCTCTTTAATTTCCCTATAATAAATCATTGTTTGACTAGATAATAAAACAAGTAATACTAATAAATATAATTATAAATTGTGACAGTTTCCACATGTTCTGCTGTGTAACTGTTTTCCACTTTTCCATATCCTAAAATATCCCTGAAACAACTTCCGGTCTCCGAGTGAAATTAACCGATTCATCTGGGTTCATCTGGAGTTCAGTAATGATGATGCTGACGCTGAAGATGAGAAGGAGGATGGTGACTGCTCATAGGTTTGGACAGAAGGGTACCAGACGTTGCCACACTGCCCCTCTCCTGACCTCTCCATGTCTGTCTGGCTGTTTCCCTCACCCCAAAACTGTCACATGTTTTTGGATCGCCTGTCCAGCCGAGCAATCTACTTTGTGTGTGTGTGTGTGTGTGTGTGTGTGTGTGTGTGTGTGTGGGGGGGGGGGTCATTCAAGATTGTCATCGAAATTGAACTTCTATCCATGTCCTGAGAACATCAAGAAAATCCATTAAAACTGGTCACTAGGGGCAGCAGTGAGCACTTTTACAATCAAGTAGGTTTAGGATTTGCTAGGGCATGGCCTGATGAGTGTAATCCCATGACTCTTGTTGCGTGTTCAATCCAAGTGGTGGACACAGTTTATTTATTTATATATTTTTTTCTCAACCACATTAACCCTTACCTTACCCATTCAGATTGAGTGCCTAAACTTAACCCATAACTCCTAAATTGGATATTTGGAGAAATGGAACTATACAATGTAATGAGAGGAACATGTCTATGAAAAGTCCAATGCGACAATCGTTTTTTGGAGTTGGTAGATGAAAATGGATTGAGAATCCGATGAATCATGGTTGTCTTTTGCTTCTATGTACAGAAGAACAATAAATAATTGGAATGATACAGAGCAGCAAGAGAAACAAAAACACTTTGAAAGTTGACATTCATTTTTGGGGAAACTTCTAAATTTGACGTTTGGAGAACATGGATGAGCGTCTTATTCCCCAATGACACTATGAGAGCTTGCTTTAATGTTTCACTTCTCATCTGTGTGCTACATCTCCCTTACATCTCTTCTTTCCCCCTGCCTTCTCTCTCCCTGCTTCCCACCCCCTACCTACAGTACATGTCCCCATTAGCAAAGCTTAACCTTGTCCCCACAACAAACTCAGGAAAGTCATTGTGCATTTTATCACTCTGAAAGTGTTTGCTGTGTCTTTGTCTGACATAGTCTAAAATGGCGGAGTGAGTGTTTGCTGTGTCTTTGTCTGACATAGCCTAAAATGGCGGAGTAGAGTGTTTGCTGTGTCTTTGTCTGACATAGTCTAAAATGGCGGAGTGAGTGTTTGCTGTGTCTTTGTCTGACATAGCCTAAAATGGCGGAGTAGAGTGTTTGCTGTGACTTTGTCTGACATAGCCTAAAATGGCGGAGTGAGTGTTTGCTGTGTCTTTGTCTGACATAGCCTAAAATGGCGGAGTGAGTGTTTGCTGTGTCTTTGTCTGACATAGCCTAAAATGGCGGAGTGAGTGTTTGAAACCTGTGTGTCTGAAACCTGTGGACCCTGCCTGTCAGTCTTCTGGCCATGTATTGTACACTATCTACCACAGCCGTACTTGATGGTGGCGCAATGACCCCACTATTCAAATCCTTTTGCTAACCTCACAGTCAACTCGTCAGATTGGTCCGTTTAGATCAGTTTCTCCTCAGCAGAGTTTAGTGTAAGGCAACAGCTGGTGGACTTTATGGAACAAGGACATGAGCTGGAGGGGGCAGGGGGTTGAAAGGGAGGGAGGGCTTTGCCCACTTCCTTTTTACATTTTTTTTATCCTGACCGTTGCGTGAAATCTCTCCAGGGAGTGTTGTGGTCTACAGAGGGTATTGGGGCACATTGAATTATGGGAGAGGAACAGGATAATGCGTCCACCACCATCATTCCTCCCTGTCAATCTGCGTTATCCCAAAGAGTTTTGAGGGTTGGGGGTAAAAGGTTTACGTTGTATCACCCTTTAGAAAAGGTCAGTTCCCTGACCAAATGTAATTGCAGGGACATGTCTGCTCAGACATCCACTGCGACAGTGTTTTTTTGGAGTTGGTTGATGAAAATGTATTAAGAATTCGATGAATCATGGTTCTCTTCTGCTCAGACATTGCTCGTCTGTGTGTATATAGTCTAAATTCATTCCTACTTAGATTTGTGTGTATTGGGTATATGTTGTGTTATTTATTAAATGTTACTTGTTAGATATTACTACACTGTCAGAGCTAGAAACACAAGCATTTCGCTACACCCGCGATAACATCTGCGAAACACGTGTATTTGATTTGATTTGATTTGCTTCACCATCATCTCTGACATACAATTCAAATAAGGAGTAGCAGGATCATTCACATTTACAATGAACATGATATTCGTAGACACAGTATGTTGCTCATACAGTTTATGCGTTGCCTGTAAGACATTGAGAAAATGTGTCAATTACTCACTTTGAAATCCACCCACATAGATTGCCACATACAATGTAAAACAAATGATTACAGTCGTATTTTACTATTGAGCCTGTATTCAGAAAAAAATTATATTATACAACAAAAAAAATGCGTTCTACTACAAATCTGAGTACATTGCAGGAACCGACTGCCATGAATCTGTTAGCTCCACTTAGAAGCATTACCTGGCATGTGGTGTTGCTATGATTGCTCTGAAGAGACTGAAGGTGATTTAGAGATTGAATGAGTTACCGGTGACGTTATCCCATAATGACAACTATTCCAGACTAATCATTACTAACTGACGCAGATTAGGTCAATTTACAAATGAAAGGTCCAGACTCAGTAGAATTTGCGAAGAGTATTCTTTTGTTAGCGTACTTTTGACTGAGTACAGTCTGGTCACACACAAAAAAATAATTACTATTCTTAACTTGCATCAACTACAACCTGAACTTCTACGCCCCTTGGCCCGTATGGATAATGCAACATTTCTGTCATTGCAAGAGGCTAACTTATTTATAACTCTTAAGACAGAGACCTGAGGGAAGAAGCGATGAAATGCGCCTCGTATATTTGCTGTTTTTACCCGGTAAACTGTGTCGACTTCCCGTGTCCTTCACAGATCCATGATTTCATCTCAACTATTTTGTCCACTATCAATAATACAACACCCAAATGGAACGTCTGGTTTATTTATTTGTACTATTGTATTTTTAGCAAGCTTTTATTTCCACATTTTATTTTACTCTGTTTATGTACTCTGTGTATCCAGTTTTTAAGAGGAATTTAGTACCGTGCCGAAGCACTTGGATCATATCGATCCGGGTCCATTTCAGATGCAGACTCTCTACAACTGGTAAATGCATTTTCTATCAAACAAAAAATGTCCATGTATTTTATTATTTCATCTGTAAATGTTGTTCCAGTTCTTTGATTCCTCCCAGTACTGGAGATCAGAGCATCACAACATACATCACGAGTTTATATGGAAAACCCTGAGCATCCATTTACACGGTTCACAGAACACTTGGGGTAATGTTTCTATATATTTTTTTTTACAATCAAGTTAACCCGTAAATAAGTAGATACGTATTTGACTATGCACGTGTACTGTACATACATGTATACTGTAATTCAAGATATAATACCAAAATAAAATGCAGAATTTTAAAACAAGTGTTTTAATTCATTATGTAATGATACAAATCTGACAATGGCTTCGCATTTATTCCCTATGTTGGCTGTGAGCTGTCAGTGTGTGCATAGCAAACACAACATGTTTGAAGAGGTCGACGTCCTCTGAAGCAGGAATGTGCTATGATATCGTGTCTGACCAACAGGGGCAGTAGAGGGACAGAAGCGGATGAAACACAACATCCTCTGAAGTAGGTATGTGCTATGATATATTGTCTGACCAACAGGGGCAGTAGAGGGACAGAAGCGGATGAAACACAAAGGGAACCTTGGGATGATGAACATTGTATATTAATTCAGTAATTGGGTCATCGACGCCCACATCGACGCCCACATCGACGCCCAAGACCTGCAACCGTGCAAATGCAAACATACACACTGACATACACTGACACACACTCAGACACACACACACACACTAACACACACTAACACACACACACACACGCTAACACACACACGCTAACACACACACACACACACACACACACACACACACACACACACACACACACACACACACACACACACACACACACACACACACACACACACACACACACACACACATATACCAAAACCACAACCCCCTGCAGGTTCCCTGTCTCCTTCCTTCGAGACAATTGTCCCACAATCGCCCCACACCTTCAAGTTCAGTGAGCTTTGGAAAATATCCATTTTACACTGTGTGTACAAAGCTAATCTCCTCTCTCTCCAGTGGAGTCGGGAGTCATCGTTTCCCTCTGATCCACTCTTATTAGGGGATCCAAAAACACCATCACTCATCCTGATCAACAGGGGGCAGCCTGGACTCCTGTGGACCAGAGGATCAGCCAAGCACTCAGAGAACTGTTTTGGCTCCTTTCTGTCCCTCTCTCTGGCTGGCTAGCTCCAGGCCTGTAATACCACATCAATATGCCAGTAGGGAAGTGGCTCCCCTCGTTCAGCTCACCATAGGTGTCACCACTATTTGGGTTTCTCCCCCCCCCACTCCTAAAAAAAAAAACTAAAGAGAATTTCACACAAGGGAGGATGAAAAAAGGTGTGAAATGTCATCCCGTCCAGATTTAATTAAATGAAAAAATGAAAAAAAGAAAGAATAGGGGAGGTGGGTATTAAAACATTCCTGGATGCCTAGCAGATGTCACCAAAATGGCAGTGTGGCCATAAATCTGGCGTTTGGAATGGCCACCTATGACTGGGTCCTGTAGATCAGGTCCTGTGAAAGAGTGGTGTGGGACCAGTGGGTTATCGTGTGTGATTCCCATGTCCTAATCCTTGACAATTTAATGCAGAGAGACCGGTGGAATCGCATGTTTTCACAGTTGTTTCTATGGGAATCTGCTGCTTCTTTTCTCTCAGAGTCTTAAGTGGTACTCACCACCATTAGTCTTTTCTTTTCACAGGGTTTGACATTTCAAGTTTTTTTCTTCTCCCTCTGTCTCTTTTTAGGGGTTCAGTAAATTTAGATTAACTTTAGATTTTTTAAAATGTTCCAGAAATATGAATTTCTTTAGGCTTGTGTCTAGTATCTATAATCTAGTATCTATAATCTAGTATCTATAATCTAGTATCTATCATCTAGTATCTATAATCTAGTATCTATAATCTAGTATCTATCATCTAGTATCTATAATCTAGTATCTATAATCTAGTATCTATAATCTAGTATCTATAATCTAGTATCTATAATCTAGTATCTATAATCTAGTATCTATAATCTAGTATCTATAATCTAGTATCTATCCTCTAGTATCTATAATCTAGTATCTATAATCTAGTATCTATCCTCTAGTATCTATAATCTAGTATCTATCCTCTAGTATCTATAATCTAGTATCTATCCTCTAGTATCTATAATCTAGTATCTATAATCTAGTATCTATAATCTAGTATCTATAATCTAGTATCTATCATCTAGTATCTATAATCTAGTATCTATAATCTAGTATCTATCATCTAGTATCTATAATCCAGTATCTATAATCTAGTATCTATAATCTAGTATCTATAATCTAGTATCTATAATCTAGTATCTATAATCTAGTATCTATCCTCTAGTATCTATAATCTAGTATCTATCCTCTAGTATCTATAATCTAGTATCTATCCTCTAGTATCTATAATCTAGTATCTATAGTCTAGTATCTATAATCTAGTATCTATAATCTAGTATCTATAATCTAGTATCTATAATCTAGTATCTATAATCTAGTATCTATAATCTAGTATCTATAATCTAGTATCTATAATCTAGTATCTATAATCTAGTATCTATAATCTATAATCTAGTATCTATAATCTAGTATCTATAATCTAGTATCTATAATCTAGTATCTATAATCTAGTATCTATAATCTAGTATCTATCCTCTAGTATCTATAATCTAGTATCTATCCTCTAGTATCTATAATCTAGTATCTATCCTCTAGTATCTATAATCTAGTATCTATAATCTAGTATCTATCCTCTAGTATCTATAATCTAGTATCTATCCTCTAGTATCTATAATCTAGTATCTATCCTCTAGTATCTATAATCTAGTATCTATAATCTAGTATCTATAATCTAGTATCTATAATCTAGTATCTATAATCTAGTATCTATCCTCTAGTATCTATCCTCTAGTATCTATAATCTAGTATCTATAATCTAGTATCTATAATCTAGTATCTAAAATCTAGTACATATAATCTAGTATCTATCCTCTAGTATCTATAATCTATAATCTAGTATCTATAATCTAGTATCTATAATCTAGTATCTATAATATATAATCTAGTATCTATAATCTAGTATCTATTATCTAGTATCTAAAATCTAGTATTTATAATCTAGTATCTATCCTCTAGTATCTATCCTCTAGTATCTATCCTCTTGTATCTATAATCTAGTATCTATAATTTAGTATCTATAATCTAGTATCTATAATCTAGTATCTATAATCTAGTATCTATAATCTAGTATCTATAATCTAGTATCTATCCTCTAGTATCTATCCTCTAGTATCTATAATCTAGTATCTATAATCTAGTATCTATAATCTAGTATCTAAAATCTAGTACATATAATCTAGTATCTATCCTCTAGTATCTATAATCTATAATCTAGTATCTATAATCTAGTATCTATAATCTAGTATCTATAATATATAATCTAGTATCTATAATCTAGTATCTATTATCTAGTATCTAAAATCTAGTATTTATAATCTAGTATCTATCCTCTAGTATCTATCCTCTAGTATCTATCCTCTTGTATCTATAATCTAGTATCTATAATTTAGTATCTATAATCTAGTTTCTATAATCTAGTATCTATGATCTAGTATCTATCCTCTAGTATCTATCCTCTTGTATCTATAACCTAGTATCTATAATTTAGTATCTATAATCTAGTATCTATAATCTAGTATCTATAATCTAGTATCTATAATCTAGTATCTGTCCTCTAGTATCTATCCTCCAGTATCTATCCTCCAGTATCTATCCTCCAATGTCTGTCCTAAAGTATCTCTCCTCCAGTGTCTCTCCTCAGGTGTCCCTCCTACAGTATCTGTCCTCTAGTATCCAGTGTCTCTCCTCTAGTATCTATAATCTAGTATCTATCCTCTAGTATCTATAATCTAGTATCTATCCTCTAGTATCTATAATCTAGTATCTATCCTCTAGTATCGATAATCTAGTATCTATAATCTAGTATCTATAATCTAGTATCTATAATCTAGTATCTATCCTCTAGTATCTATAATCTAGTATCTATCCTCTAGTATCTATAATCTAGTATCTATAATCTAGTATCTATAATCTAGTATCTATAATCTAGTTTCTATAATCTAGTATCTATAATCTAGTATCTATAATCTAGTATCTATCCTCTAGTATCTATAATCTAGTATCTATCCTCTAGTATCTATAATCTAGTATCTATAATCTAGTATCTATCCTCTAGTATCTATAATCTAGTATCTATAATCTAGTATCTATAATCTAGTATCTATAATCTATAATATATAATCTAGTATCTATCCTCTAGTATCTATAATCTAGTATCTATAATCTAGTATCTATAATCTAGTATCTATAATCTAGTATCTATCATCTAGTATCTATAATCTAGTATCTATCCTCTAGTGTCTATAATCTAGTATCTATAATCTAGTATCTATAATCTAGTATCTATAATCTAGTATCTATAATCTAGTATCTATCCTCTAGTATCTATCCTCTTGTATCTATAATCTAGTATCTATCCTCTAGTATCTATAATCTAGTATCTATAATCTAGTATCTATCCTCTTGTATCTATAATCTATTATCTATAATCTAGTATCTATAATCTAGTATCTATCCTCTAGTATCTATAATCTATAATCTAGTATCTATAATCTAGTATCTATAATCTAGTGTCTATAATCTAGTATCTATAATCTAGTATCTATCCTCTAGTATCTATCCTCTAGTATCTGTCCTCTAGTATCTATAATCTAGTATCTATAATCTAGTATCTATAATCTAGTATCTATAATCTAGTATCTATAATCTAGTATCTATCCTCTAGTATCTATCCTCTAGTATCTATCCTCTAGTATCTATCCTCTAGTTTCTATAATCTATAATCTAGTATCTATAATCTAGTATCTATAATCTAGTATCTATAATCTAGTGTCTAAAATCTAGTACATATAATCTAGTATCTATAATCTAGTATCTATAATCTAGTATCTAAAATCTAGTACATATAATCTAGTATCTATAATCTAGTATCTAAAATCTAGTACATATGATCTAGTATCTATCCTTCAGTATCTATAATCTAGTATCTATCCTCTAGTATCTATAATCTATAATCTAGTATCTATAATCTAGTATCTATAATCTAGTATCTAAAATCTAGTACATATAATCTAGTATCTATCCTCTAGTATCTATCCTCTAGTATCCATAATCTATAATCTAGTATCTATAATCTAGTATCTATAATCTAGTATCTAAAATCTAGTATTTATAATCTAGTATCTATCCTCTAGTATCTATCCTCTTGTATCTATAATCTAGTATCTATCCTCTAGTATCTATCCTCTTGTATCTATAATCTAGTATCTATAATTTAGTATCTATAATCTAGTATCTATCCTCTAGTATCTATAATCTATAATCTATAATCTAGTATCTATAATCTAGTATCTATAATCTAGTATCTATAATCTAGTATCTATAATTTTGTATCTATAATCTAGTATCTATAATCTAGTATCTATAATCTTGTATCTATAATCTAGTATCTGTCCTCTAGTATCTATCCTCCAGTATCTATCCTCCAGTATCTATCCTCCAATGTCTGTCCTCCAGTATCTCTCCTCAGGTGTCCCTCCTCCAGTCTCTATCCTCTAGTATCTATAATCTAGTATCTATAATCTAGTATCTATAATCTAGTACATATAATCTAGTATCTATCCTCTAGTATCTATCCTCTAGTATCTATAATCTATAATCTAGTATCTATAATCTAGTATCTATAATCTAGTATCTAAAATCTAGTATTTATAATCTAGTATCTATCCTCTAGTATCTATCCTCTTGTATCTATAATCTAGTATCTATCCTCTAGTATCTATCCTCTTGTATCTATAATCTAGTATCTATAATTTAGTATCTATAATCTAGTATCTATCCTCTAGTATCTATCCTCTAGTATCTATAATCTATAATCTAGTATCTATAATCTAGTATCTATAATCTAGTATCTAAAATCTAGTATTTATAATCTAATATCTATCCTCTAGTATCTATCCTCTTGTATCTATAATCTAGTATCTATCCTCTAGTATCTATCCTCTTGTATCTATAATCTAGTATCTATAATTTAGTATCTATAATCTAGTATCTATCCTCTAGTATCTATAATCTATAATCTATAATCTAGTATCTATAATCTAGTATCTATAATCTAGTATCTATAATCTAGTATCTATAATTTTGTATCTATAATCTAGTATCTATAATCTAGTATCTATAATCTTGTATCTATAATCTAGTATCTGTCCTCTAGTATCTATCCTCCAGTATCTATCCTCCAGTATCTATCCTCCAATGTCTGTCCTCCAGTATCTCTCCTCAGGTGTCCCTCCTCCAGTATCTATCCTCTAGTATCTATAATCTAGTATCTATAATCTAGTATCTATAATCTAGTATCTATAATCTAGTATCTATAATCTAGTACATATAATCTAGTATCTATCCTCTAGTATCTATCCTCTAGTATCTATAATCTATAATCTAGTATCTATAATCTAGTATCTATAATCTAGTATCTAAAATCTAGTATTTATAATCTAGTATCTATCCTCTAGTATCTATCCTCTTGTATCTATAATCTAGTATCTATCCTCTAGTATCTATCCTCTTGTATCTATAATCTAGTATCTATAATTTAGTATCTATAATCTAGTATCTATCCTCTAGTATCTATAATCTATAATCTATAATCTAGTATCTATAATCTAGTATCTATAATCTAGTATCTATAATCTAGTATCTATAATTTTGTATCTATAATCTAGTATCTATAATCTAGTATCTATAATCTTGTATCTATAATCTAGTATCTGTCCTCTAGTATCTATCCTCCAGTATCTATCCTCCAGTATCTATCCTCCAATGTCTGTCCTCCAGTATCTCTCCTCAGGTGTCCCTCCTCCAGTATCTATCCTATAGTATCTATAATCTAGTATCTATAATCTAGTATCTATAATCTAGTATCTATAATCTAGTTTCTATCCTCTAGTATCTATCCTCTAGTATCCAGTGTCTCTCCTCCAGTGTCTCTCCTCCAGTGTCTGTCCTCCAGTATCTCTCCTCAGGTGTCCCTCCTCCAGTATCTATCCTCCAGTATCTATCCTCCAATGTCTGTCCTCCAGTATCTCTCCTCAGGTGTCCCTCCTCCAGTATCTATCCTATAGTATCTATAATCTAGTATCTATAATCTAGTATCTATAATCTAGTATCTATAATCTAGTATCTATAATCTAGTATCTATCCTCTAGTATCTATAATCTAGTATCTATCCTCTAGTATCTATAATCTAGTATCTATAATCTAGTATCTATAATCTAGTATCTATAATCTAGTTTCTATAATCTAGTATCTATAATCTAGTATCTATAATCTAGTATCTATCCTCTAGTATCTATAATCTAGTATCTATCCTCTAGTATCTATAATCTAGTATCTATAATCTAGTATCTATCCTCTAGTATCTATAATCTAGTATCTATAATCTAGTATCTATAATCTAGTATCTATAATCTATAATATATAATCTAGTATCTATCCTCTAGTATCTATAATCTAGTATCTATAATCTAGTATCTATAATCTAGTATCTATAATCTAGTATCTATCCTCTAGTATCTATAATCTATAATCTAGTATCTATAATCTAGTATCTATAATCTAGTATCTAAAATCTAGTATTTATAATCTAGTATCTATCCTCTAGTATCTATCCTCTTGTATCTATAATCTAGTATCTATCCTCTAGTATCTATCCTCTTGTATCTATAATCTAGTATCTATAATTTAGTATCTATAATCTAGTATCTATCCTCTAGTATCTATAATCTATAATCTATAATCTAGTATCTATAATCTAGTATCTATAATCTAGTATCTATAATCTAGTATCTATAATTTTGTATCTATAATCTAGTATCTATAATCTAGTATCTATAATCTTGTATCTATAATCTAGTATCTGTCCTCTAGTATCTATCCTCCAGTATCTATCCTCCAGTATCTATCCTCCAATGTCTGTCCTCCAGTATCTCTCCTCAGGTGTCCCTCCTCCAGTATCTATCCTATAGTATCTATAATCTAGTATCTATAATCTAGTATCTATAATCTAGTATCTATAATCTAGTTTCTATCCTCTAGTATCTATCCTCTAGTATCCAGTGTCTCTCCTCCAGTGTCTCTCCTCCAGTGTCTGTCCTCCAGTGTCTCTCCTCCAGTATCTGTCCTCCAGTATCTGTCCTCCAGTATCTGTCCTCCAGTGTCTCTCCTCTCACATTAGCCGTAGTCTCTTGACATGTCACTCATGCTCACAAGGCATAATCAGATTCAGGATTTCCTGGGTTAGGATTTAGATATTGTGTCTTTGTATTGAACTGTAAAGGACAAGTAATCTTCCATAATCTGCTTCATTCACAGTATTTTGTATTCCCTGTAGCCTATCTAGTCCGTTTTACAAAGCACACCATTTTTAGTTGTTGTTGTATGTGATATAACAGGTGTGGGCGACATCAGGACAGTGTCCTACTTGACAGCACTGTGTTATTCCAGCAGATAGGACTCTGTTGGCGAGCAGATGATTTCCACTGTCTATCACAAAGAAGCTGTTTAACATTTATATTACAAGCGATGGATTTAGCATAGAGAAACAAACAGCATGCACAACGGTAAACACAAACAAACACGTCTCGCATCACAATACAGAATAATGTAGGTGATTTGCAACAGGGAGATTCACCGTCGTTAATAAGCTATCTCTGTATTAATATGTTGATTAAGAAAATGCTAACTGGACTAGCACTTAATGAAATATTGAAGAGTGTTTATTAAAAAGCAAAGCATCTGTCCAGCATTAACAGACCCATTCATGACCAATTAATACAATTAGGATTCCTTTTTTTTTGGGGGGGGGGGGGGGTAAAGCTATAGATATTTTCCATAATGGTCTATTACCATTCCCTCTGGTTATCTGCGGATGTATTAAATAATAGGTTAATTACTGTGGACATCACTCTTAGGTGGTTATTTTAATGTGTTTTTAATATATCCACATTGGATTAATTTCTTTATTTTAAATGGGATTTCTCCCAGAACGCCACTAATGGGGTTATGGTTGACTTTGATGGCCCTGTGAGAGTGCAGTAAGAGCTTGACGAGGCTCTCAAGTCTCTTTGTAGCCGGTCCCTGAGGGCAACATGACCACAGACAACCGGAGACAGCAACAAAGAGCTGTAGGAGCGACCAGCCGGGGGTACAGGTCCAGTGGGGGTCCAGTGGGGGTCCAGTAGGGGCCCAGTAGGGGTCCGGTGGGGGTCCGGTGGGGGTCCAGTGGGGGTCCAGTGGGGGTCCGGTGGGGGTCCAGAGGGGGTCCGGTGGGGGTCCAGGGGGTCCAGTGGGGATCCAGTGGGGGTCCAGTGGGGGTCCGGTGGGGGTCCAGTAGGGATCCAGGGTGGGTCTAGGGGGGGTCCAGTGGGGGTCCAGTGGGGGGTCCAGTAGGGGGTCCAGTAGGAGGTCGAGTAAGGGGTCCAGTAGGGTCCAGTGGGGGTCCAGTAGGGGTCCAGGGGGGGTCCAGTGGGGGTCCAGTAGGGGTCTGGGGGGGTCCAGTAAGGGTCCAGTGGGGGTCCAGTGGTGGTCCAGTGGGGGTCCGGTGGGGGTCCAGTAGGGGTCCAGTGGGGGGTCCAGTAGGGGGTACAGTGGTGGTCCAGTGGGGGTCCGTTGGGGGTCCAGTAGGGGTCCAGTGGGGGGTCCAGTAGGGGGTACAGTAGTGGGTCCAGTGGGGGTCAAGTGGGGGTCCAGTAGGGTCCAGTGGGGGTCCAGTAGGGGTCCAGGGGGGGTCCACTGGGGGTCCAGTAGGGGTCCAGGGGGGGTCCAGGGGGGGTCCAGTGGGGTCTGGTGGGGGTCCAGTGGGGGTCCAGTGGGGGTCCAGTGGGGGTCCAGGTGGGGTCCAGGTGGGGTCCAGTGGGGGTCCAGTGGGGGTCCAGTAGGGGTCCAGGGGGGTCCAGTAGGGGTCCAGTGGGGGTCCAGGGGGGTCCAGTGGGGGTCCATTGGGGGTCCAGGTGGGGTCCAGTAGGGGTCCAGTGGGGGTCCGGCAGGGGTCTGGGGGGGTCCAGTGGGGGTCCGGCCACGAGGTCTTCGTGAGAGGGATCAAATGCAGTGAAACCTTAACTAATAAAGGTTCAAAGAGGAACCAGTCAAGACGACGCACTGTGGGCGATGGAGAAATTAATTGACTTGATATAAACATCAGTGGCCCATTGAGTTGCTTCCCGTACCGTGACTCCATCTCACTGAGTAGACAAAGAGAGAAGAATATGAACATTTGTGTTGAGCACTGAACAGTTTATTATCCCCATCAATCATCATCATACATTCTAGAAATTTTAAGTTGTGCTTTCAATTACCAACTTTAATGAAGTAATAAGGTCATGAATAAATCTCTGATTTGGTCCTGTGTTGTTGTGAGCTAATCATGCCTCTGGAGGGAGCGTGTGAGTGTGGATTTGTGTGTTTTAGTGTGTGTGTGTGTGTGTGTGTGTGTGTGTGTGTGTGTGTGTGTGTGTGTGTGTGTGTGTGTGTGTGCATGCATGCGTGTGTGTGACATGAGAAATTTGTCATGTAACGTTTCACCAGTACCAGTCTCTTTAGAGCCTATCAGTGCCAATCAGTAGCGCCATACAAAACCCTAATCGACCCGCAGGCCCCTACTGCAATCAGCGGACACACCTATCCTTTGATCTGAGCCGAATAATAGTTCAAATCTAGTACGGGCTGAATATAACTGAATGAACAGCACAGACGGAATATAATATTACATTTTATTAAATAGTTTTGGAATGGCCTCGTCTCTGAGGGAAGATCCTTGGAGCCATATGATGTGATGGCAGGTAGCTAGGCAGCTTGCATCGACCCCCCCCCCCCCCCCCCCTGTGAGGAAGCAGTACCAATGAAGAGCCTTAAGGCTACGATAGCCTATTAGAATCACCACACAAACCGTTAAATTAGCATGAATAGGCTGCAGACAACCATAACTTGAGGCTGAAAGCCACAATTCTCAATTGATATATTCTAATTGATGACCACCAAGCCACTTGGCCACTGAGAGGGTTGGAGAATATAACCGTTAAACAAGATGGAACTGTGACTGGGAGGGCTGGAGAATACAACCATTATAGTAGATGGAACTGTGACTGGGAGGGCTGGAGAATACAACCATTATAGAAGATGGAACTGTGACTGGGAGGGCTGGAGAATATAACCATTATAGAAGATGGAACTGTGACTGGGAGGGCTGGAGAATACAACCATTATAGAAGATGGAACTGTGATTGGGAGGGCTGGAGAATACAACCATTATATAAGATGGAACTGTGACTGGGAGGGCTGGAGAATACAACCATTATAGAAGATGGAACTGTGACTGGGAGGGCTGGAGAATACAACCATTATAGTAGACGGAACTGTGACTGGGAGGGCTGGAGAATACAACCATTATAGAAGATGGAACTGTGACTGGGAGGGCTGGAGAATACAACCATTATAGAAGATGGAACTGTGACTGGGAGGGCTGGAGAATACAACCATTATAGAAGATGGAACTGTGACTGGGAGGGCTGGAGAATACAACCATTATAGAAGATGGAACTGTGACTGGGAGGGCTGGAGAATACAACCATTATAGAAGATGGAACTGTGACTGGGAGGGCTGGAGAATACAACCATTATAGAAGATGGAACTGTGACTGGGAGGGCTGGAGAATACAACCATTATAGAAGATGGAACTGTGACTGGGAGGGCTGGAGAATACAACCATTATAGAAGATGGAACTGTGACTGGGAGGGCTGGAGAATACAACCATTATAGAAGATGGAACTGTGACTGGGAGGGCTGGAGAATACAACCATTATAGAAGATGGAGATGTGACTGGGAGGGCTGGAGAATACAACCATTCTAGAAGATGGAACTGTGACTGGGAGGGCTGGAGAATACAACCATTCTAGAAGATGGAACTGTGACTGGGAGGGCTGGAGAATACAAACATTCTAGAAGATGGAACTGTGACTGGGAGGGCTGGAGAATACAACCATTCTAGAAGATGGAACTGTGACTTAGAGGGCTGGAGAATATAACCATTATAGAAGACGGAACTGTGACTGGGAGGGCTGGAGAATACAACCATTATAGAAGACGGAACTGTGACGTGGAGGGATGGAGAATAAAACCATTCTAGAAGACAGAACTGTGACTGTGAGGGCTGGAGAATACAACCATTATAGAAGACGGAACTGTGACTGGGAGGGCTGGAGAATACAACCATTCTTATTTTTTTATGAGGCGGACGCAAATGATTTAGTGCTGATACTGGACCAGCCCCATATCCCTGTCAGTTGCATGAAGAGGAGACGCCGATATAGGGGACCCAGTTCCGGGATCCTTGGGAGAATTAGTCGGCAAGTGTGTAAACCACCTCTACCATCCGTTCTGTTGGCCAATGTGCAATCACAGGGGAATAAACTGATGGGTGGCAATATAATATATTAGTCTGATGGGTGATAATATAATATATTAGTCTGATGGGTGACAATATAATATATTAGTCTGATGGGTGACAATATAATATATTAGTCTGATGGGTGACAATATAATATAACAGTCTGATGGGTGACAATATAATATAATATACTAGTCTGATGGGTGACAATATAATATAATATAATAGTCTGATGGGTGACCATTTAATGGTCTAATGGGTGACAATATAATGTATTTTCAAATTGAGAATGACGAGACCGATGACCAGCGTACATTGACAAAGAAGGGAATGGTGCTTACGAAATATCACTTCTTCCATATCATCCTTCAAATGTCGCTGCATGCCAGACATGTTAATCACTATACCCTATCGGAAAAAGTTTTTAACCTGTCTGGCGCAGGCGTTCCGCTAGCGACCCAGCTCGACAACATCCGGAGCGCCAAATTCAAATTACAGAACTAGAAATATTTAACATTCATGAAAATACAAGTGTCATACATCAAAATAAACCTTAACTTCTTGTTAGTCTTGCCGATGTGTAAGATTTCAAAAAGGCTTCATGGCGAAAGCACACCATGCGATTTTCTGAGGACAGCATCCCGCATACAAAAGCATGAAAAATTTCAACCAGGCAGTGCAACACGAAAGTCAGAAATAGCGATATAATAAATGCCTTACCTTTGAACATCTTCTTCTGTTGGCACTCCAAATGGTCCCAGCTACATCACAAATGGTCCTCTTGTTCAATAAAGTCCTTCTTCCCCAAAACTGGTTTCCCTCTTTCAAAATGCAGACAAGATGAATCCCAAAAGTTACTAATAAACGTATCCAAACAAGTCAAACAACATTTATAATCAAACCTCAGGTACCGTAATACGTAAATAAATCATCAAATTTAAGACGGAGAATCGTTATTGTCTTTACCAGAGATAAACAACAAAGAACACGCTCTCATCCATGCGCATGAAAACACTACAGCCAAAATGGGAGTCACTTAGAAAAACTACAAATTCTAGCGAATTTTTCCAAAAACAAGCCTGGAACTCTTTCTAAAGACTGTTGACATCTAGTGGGGGGGTGGGGGGGCTGGGGTCAGTTTGTTATATCTGGAGTACTTCTCCTGTCCTATTCGGTGTCCTGTGTGAATCTAAGTGTGCGTTCTCTAATTCTCTCCTTCTCTCTTTCTTTCTCTCTCTCGGAGGACCTGAGCCCTAGGACCATGCCCCAGGACTACCTGACATGATGACTCCTTGCTGTCCCCAGTCCACCTGGCCATGCTGCTGCTCCAGTTTCAACTTCCACCTGACTGTGCTGCTGCTCTAGTTTCAACTGTTCTGCCTTATTATTATTCGACCATGCTGGTCATTTATGAACATTTGAACATCTTGGCCATGTTCTGTTATAATCTCCACCCGGCACAGCCAGAAGAGGACTGGCCACCCCACATAGCCTGGTTCCTCTCTAGGTTTCTTCCTAGGTATTGGCCTTTCTAGGTAGTTTTTCCTAGCCACCGTGCTTCTACACCTGCATTGCTTGCTGTTTGGGGTTTTAGGCTGGGTTTCTGTACAGCACTTTGAGATATCAGCTGATGTACGAAGGGCTATATAAATAAATTTGATTTGATTTGATTTGATTTAGTGGCCCTAGGAAGCCCTAGGAACTGCAACCTGGGAGGACTTCGCCTCATAATAAACATTACAGCCATTGGAAACAGTGGTAGGCTGAAAATTATTGTTTTTTGGATGGTTTGTCAATAGGGTTTTGCCTGCCATATCAGTTCTGTTATACTCACATACATTATTTGAACAGTTTTCGAAACTTTAGAGTGTTTTCTATCCAAATCTACCAATTATGTGCATATCCTAGCTTCCAGACCTGAGTAACAGGCAGTTTACTTTGGGCATGTTTTTCATCCGGATGTCAAAATACTGCCCCCTATCCCAAAGAGGCCTAGGTTTTCCCCCCAAAAATAGTGTGGACGGTCTCTTTTTAAAATGTTTAACTTTTTCCTAGAATAACCACGGCTCCACGCGTTTCTCGTGTGAGTAGGCTACTGGTGACGATCAGCAATAGCCATTTGGGGAAAATATCCTTTCTATTTTATTATATTACATACCATTGTTATGTAAAATAGAGTACATGTGGGTGGACATTGGTAAGGCAGGGGAACATAAGCATGTCAACTCTCATGGATGAAACGGACAGACTCTGTCAAAGCTCACAGTGTGTTATTTCAAGCAGCAGTAGTTTGGGGTTTCAGTTATTGATTATTGAGAAGAATTCAAGATAAAAGAGAAGGTAGTGCTTAAACTTGTGCGGTGATGTTCAAGCCTGTGTGTGAGGATGATAAATGGTTTCCACTTGATTCCACAGACAGAAAGTCAAAATTGACAATATCGTAAAAAATTCATGAACATTTTACGTTTTGGCAGTGATGAACAAGGATGGAAATAAATGAAGGGAAGGGGATTGGCTGAGAGTTTCCATTTGCGAGGGAGGAAACTTCACTTCCTTCTTTTGCACAAAGGTAATCACAATTGTTAGCAGCATTCCACCCATAATTAAAACAGTAAATTACAGGAACAGGTGTTTTTTTTATTTTTTTTATGATAAAAGTTCAAATGGTCCAAATGACTGTCTTGTTAGTTCTCGTGTTAAGGGTTCCTGGTTACCACTGTTAATTTATATCACATCTGTTCATTAGTCAGTGCTGTTAGTTCTCACTACCGGGCCCACTTCAGTCAGTCCTGTTAGTTCTCACTACCGGGCCCACTTCAGTCAGTCCTGTTAGTGGTCACTACCGGGCCCACTTCAGTCAGTCCTGTTAGTTCTCACTACCGGGCCCACTTCAGTCAGTCCTGTTAGTTCTCACTACCGGGCCCACTTCAGTCAGTCCTGTTAGTGGTCACTACCGGGCCCACTTCAGTCAGTCCTGTTAGTTCTCACTACCGGGCCCACTTCAGTCATTCCTGTTAGTGCTCACTACCGGGCCCACTTCAGTCAGTCCTGTTAGTTCTCACTAACGGGCCCACTTCAGTCAGTCCTGTTAGTGCTCACTACCGGGCCCACTTCAGTCAGTCCTGTTAGTGCTCACTACCGGGCCCACTTCAGTCAGTCCTGTTAGTTCTCACTACCGGGCCCACTTCATTCAGTCCTGTTAGTGCTCACTACAGGGCCCACTTCAGTCAGTCCTGTTAGTTCTCACTACCGGGCCCACTTCAGTCAGTCCTGTTAGTGCTCACTACCGGGCCCACTTCAGTCAGTCCTGTTAGTGCTCACTACCGGGCTCACTTCAGTCAGTCCTGTTAGTGCTCACTACCGGGCCCACTTCAGTCAGTCCTGTTAGTGCTCACTACCGGGCCCACTTCAGTCAGTCCTGTTAGTTCTCACTACCGGGCCCACTTCATTCAGTCCTGTTAGTGCTCACTACAGGGCCCACTTCAGTCAGTCCTGTTAGTTCTCACTACCGGGCCCACTTCAGTCAGTCCTGTTAGTGCTCACTACCGGGCCCACTTCAGTCAGTCCTGTTAGTGCTCACTACCGGGCCCACTTCAGTCAGTCCTGTTAGTGCTCACTACCGGGCCCACTTCAGTCAGTCCTGTTCGTGCTCACTACTACGATTTCCTTTTTACATTTGAGTCATTTAACAGACACTCATCCAGAGAGCGACTTACATCAGTATCTGAAACATTTCCATGATTGACAACATGATAAGTTTACCCATCTTCCCCGTACCCCTCCTGTCCCCACAAACACTTTACACCTCATACCCCCGTACCCCTCATACCACCCTCAACCCCCGTACCCCCTCATACCACCCCTCAACCCCCGTACCCCTCATACCACCCTCAACCCCCGTACCCCTCATACCACCCCTCAACCCCCGTACCCCTCATACCACCCCTCAACCCCCGTACCCCTCATACCTCCCCTCAACATCCGTACCCCGCATACCACCCTCAACTCCCGTACCCCTCATACCACCCCTCAACCCCCGTACCCCTCATACCACCCCTCAACCCCCGTACCCCTCATACAACACCTCAACCCCCGTACCCCTCATACCATCCCTCAACCCCCATACCCCTTATACCACCCCTCAACCCCCGTACCCCTCATACCACCCCTCAAACTCCGTACCCCTCATACCACCCCTCAACCCCCGTACCCCTCATACCACCCCTCAACCGCCGTACCCCTCATACCACCCCTCAACCTCCGTACCCCGCATACCACCCCTCAACCCCCGTACCCCTCATACCACCCCTCAACCCCCGTATCCCTCATACCACACCTCAACCCCCGTACCCCTCATCCCACCCCTCAACCCCCGTACCCCTCATACCACCCCTCAACCCCCGTATCCCTCATACCACACCTCAACCCCCGTACCCCTCATACCACCCCTCAACCCCCGTACCCCTCATACCACCCCTCAACCCCCGTACCCCTCATACCACCCCTCAACCCCCATACCCCTCATACCACCCCTCAACCCCCATACCCCTCATACCACCCCTCAACCCCCGTACCCCGCATACCACCCCTCAACCCCCGTACCCCTCATACCACCCCTCAACCCCATACCCCTCATACCACCCCTCAACCCCCATACCCCTCATACCACCCCTCAACCCCCGTACCCCGCATACCACCCCTCAACCCCCGTACCCCTCATACCACCCCTCAACCCCCCGTACCCCTCATCCCACCCCTCAACCACCGTACCCCTCATACCACCCCTCAACCCCCGTATCCCTCATACCACACCTCACCCCCGTACCCCTCATACCACCCTCAACCCCCGTACCCCTCATACCACCCCTCAACCCCCGTACCCCTCATACCACCCCTCAACCCCGTACCCCTCATACACCCCTCACCCCCACCCCTCATACCACCCCTCAACCCCCATACCCCTCATACCACCCCTCAACCCCCGTACCCCGCATACCACCCCTCAACCCCCGTACCCCTCATACCACCCCTCAACCCCCGTACCCCTCATACCACACCTCAAACCCGTACCCCTCATACCATCCCTCAACCACCATACCCCTTATACCACCCCTCAACCCCGTACCCCTCATACCACCCCTCAACCCACGTACCCTCATACCACCCCTCAACCCACATACCCCTCATACCACCCCTCAACCCCCGTACCCCGCATACCACCCCTCAACCCCCGTACCCCTCATACCACCCCTCAACCCCCGTACCCCTCATACCACACCTCAACCCCCCGTACCCCTCATACCATCCCTCAACCACCATACCCCTTATACCACCCCTCAACCCCCGTACCCTCATACCACCCCTCAACCCCCATACCCCTCATACCACCCCTCAACCCCCGTACCCCTCATACCACCCCTCAACCCCGTACCCCTCATACCACCCCTCAACCCCCGTACCCCTCATCCCACCCCTCAACCCCCGTACCCCCTCATACCACCCCTCAACCCCCGTATCCCTCATACCACACCTCAACCCCCGTACCCCTCATACCACCCCTCAACCCCCGTACCCCTCATACCACCCCTCAACCCCCGTACCCCTCATACCACCCCTCAACCCCCATACCCCTCATACCACCCCTCAACCCCCATACCCCTCATACCACCCCTCAACCCCCGTACCCCGCATACCACCCCTCAACCCCCGTACCCCTCATACCACCCCTCAACCCCCGTACCCCTCATACCACACCTCAAATCCGTACCCCTCATACCATCCCTCAACCACCATACCCCTTATACCACCCCTCAACCCCCGTACCCCTCATACCACCCCTCAAACCCCATACCCCTCATACCACCCCTCAACCCCCATACCCCTCATACCACCCCTCAACCCCCTCAACCCCCTCATCTACCTCTCAACCCCCGTACCCCTCATACCACCCCTCAACCCCCGTACCCCTCATACTTCATCTACCTCTCTCCTATACACATCTGCTTAGAGAATAGGGCCAGATAAGCCCATCGTACCTCCTGAATTGGGGCCGATACTGGAATTTCTCTCAGTCTGATAAAATAAACTGGGGAGTCTGAGACGTTGTATAAATAAACATCACACTGGCTGGGAGAGCAGCTAGGTCCCAGGGACGGAAGTGATCGTTCCTTATCCCTGCTGATTAAACAGAGGTTAAAAAATATGTCGGCTATTACATTCTACCGGAAAATACCCCTTGGAAAATAATCACTGAAACATTGTGATTCGCAAAGGCCACGCGAATGAAGCCGGATCTCTCTACTTTTTACTTCTGAGAAGAGAAAAATGCACTGTGTGTGTGTGTGCGTGTGCGCGTGTGTGCGCGTGTGTGCGTGTGTGCGTGCGTGTGCATGTGTGTGTGTGTGTGTGTGCGTGTGTGTGTGTGAGAAGAGAAAACATGATGGCAGAATGCACTGTGGTGTCTCTCTAC